>NW_028175950.1:0-2500 GCF_949987555.1 Borostomias antarcticus
CCCCTGGGATTGGGATTAGGACAAAGAGCCCCTGGGATTGGGATTAGGACAAAGCACCCCTACCGAGGAGAAGGGAGACCTGTCAGGATTAGACGAGATCTCAGAGACTTTCACATCAAGACGGAAGCTCAAACTCTGGGAAGTTTGGGACATTAGGACATGTTGTTTTCAGATCTTTATGTGGCAGTAGCACCTCACGTTTCACTCGTATTGTTCTGTCCAGCTGGTAGAAACTAAGATAATCAGGATACGAGGAGGGGAATGTGAGCGATGCGGTTGGAAGTGGACCATGTTTATCTTCCTGTCTGAAGAGGAACAGGCGAGGCAGGGATTTAGGAGCCGGTGTGACAGATTCACTTAGTTTGAGTCTTCAGGTTGAATCACCTGAGCAGAGTGCATTCACATGAGGACTGGATCCTGGTGATGATGAAGACACACACACACACACACACACACACACAGGCATGCACGCATGCACACACACACACGCACACACACACACGCACGCACGCACGCACACAGGCACGCACGCACACACACACACGCACACACACACGCACGCAGGCACGCACGCACGCACGCACGCACACACACACGCACGCACACACGCACGCACCCCCGCACGCACGCACGCACGCACACACACACACACGCACGCACACACACACACACGCACGTGCATCCTCCCAACACAAATAAACGTGCAAACACACACACACACACACACACACACACACACACAACAGGAAGGGCGGACCAGACACTGGGCTGGATACACACACACACACACACACACACACACACACACACCCACACCCACACCCACACACACACACACACACCGAGTTCTTGAAGGGCAGCCAAACCACACAGATAACTGCAGTCGCAACTGGATCTGTGAGTCAAGGGCTAACCACCCAGGACAAAGCTATTTATACGGCCCCGATGATCGAGTCAACACCTCATCCGGCCCCTGGCCCCGCCCGGAGAGCACAGGGGCCCCGGAAGGCTTTAGCGCGACCGGTCCCCAGTAAACCGTGGATTATCGCTCCCACCAGTTAATGATTTCACACGCACGTCCGAGGGACGCTATTGTTTCCCGTCTCGGGCGCCGTGTGATGGCTATGGATTTAGGGTGAGCTCGATGTGTCAGAACGACAGCGCCCCCCCCAGCCCCCCCCCTGATCGAGGGGGCCTCGGCTCAAGTCTGGCAGTTACAGTTTATTAATTAAAGTGACTTCATGGTTCGATACTTCGTCTGTGCTGCGGATCCCTTATCGCCAGTGCTGATGGGTGCTTGTGAGATCCCGGCACAGATTGAAGCCCCCCCATGGAAATCATTGGGAGGGGGTGGAGGGGGGGTGGAGGGGGAGGGGGGGGGTTCTCGTTCACCTTGATCTGACAACCCTTCTGGGCAGGGAGAGACGGTACGATTTGTGTCACATACTTACTAGGCAAGGCAAGGCAGGTTTATTTGTTCAGTACATTTCAGCAACAAGGCAATTCAAAGTGCTTTACATGAGATATTAAAAGCATCAAGACACAGTGCAAGAAACACATCAAAGGTCATTAAAAACAAAATGCAGGGAAAATTAAATACAGGAATACAAGTTACAGCGCAGTGTATGAATGAATAATTATTTGATTTAATAAAAAGCAGCGGCAAAAAGAAAAGTCTTCAGTGTTGATTTAAAAGAACTGAGAGTTGCAGCAGACCTGCAGTTTTCTGGAAGTTTGTTCCAGATATGTGGAGCATAAAAACTGAACGCTGCTTCTCCGTGTTTTGTTTTAATTCTGGGGACAGAAAAGCAGGCCTGTAGCCGACTGTGACGCCGACAAGCGATATGAATTCCGTTTCAGCCAACTTACGGCAGGCGAACTCCAACGAACGCGCGTGACCAATCACATCCATCTCTGCGGCAGCAGGAACTGCGAGAGCCAATCAGACTTAAAGGCAACGCCGGCGTATCAATAAGCCTGATACCTCAACAATATGGGCCGTGCAACCTTTAACGAGCAGTGCATGAAGTGTGTTCCGCTTCGACGTTGATTCAAGAGAGCGTCACTCGTTAGTATTCGAGGTAATTGACGACGACACCGTGAACGTCGGTGGCCCGGTGCGGCGCGTTCATCCAGGCATACCGTCCCCCGCAACTTCCTGTCACAGGTGAAGGGGCACTTAAGTGGTACCCACATCTGCTCGGTGTGCGTGTGTGTGGGTCTGTGTGTGGGTCTGTGTGTGTGTGTGTGTGTGTGTGTGTGTGTGTGTGTGTGTGTGTGTGTGTGTGTGTGTGTGTGTGAGATGGTTCAGTGTGTATCCTCGGGTAATGCAGGCCGTCTCTATGCCCCAGACGGCCAGACAGCCTGGTAAAGCTCCAGCTGGTGACTGGGTTCAGCTCCCTTCACCTTGAGCTCAATACCCCACTGGGAGCAAAGATGAATGTCCTCTTCCTCTCCTCTCCCCTCCTCCTCCTCTCCTCTCCTCTCCCCTCCTCCTCCT
>NW_028175950.1:7500-8532 GCF_949987555.1 Borostomias antarcticus
GCCGAGATGAATCGTGGGTGTAATCGGGGCGGACGGAAATCGTATAGTGTGAATGCAAATCGCATCGTGTATACACACATCATATGGTCGTATGGTCCGCGGTCGTACAGTGGGAAAGAATCCCCGATCTAAGATTTTTTCAGTCGTGCAGTGTACATCGGGCTTAACCCTTTTAACCCTGAAAATACAGGGACAACATTTCTAATATTATTTGGATTTTCTCTATAATACTAGAAAGCGCAGTTTCTCGGCTTCCAGCAAGTGTTGGAGTGAGGAATTTTTTTGATTTGTTAGATTTAAAAAAAAAATATTATTAAATATTTGTTAGATATTTTTAAAATGTTGCCGGTGACGTGGTCGTATTAAAAGGCTTAAGTCATCAAGTGCACTCTTGAGGCCAGACTGTTGGTTTGTCCTGTGCAAGGCTCCTTACTAGGCTCCTTACTAGGATCCTTACTAGGCTCCTTACTAGGATCCTTACTAGGCTCCTTACTAGGATCCTAAGGCTATCTGAGAATAACTCGCTCAGCAGAGCCAATTTAATGTATACTCGCCTACAGCTGCAATTAAAAAGGAGCGTTTGCCCTGTTGATATTTTAAGATGGAATGGGCAAAGCGAGAGCGACTTCTATCTCAGCAAAGACATCTGAAAGCCTGTCGTATCTTTCCATTTAAACACAGAGATTTAGATACTTTGTAAATGTGCAAACAAACACAACATCATACTACTGGGTTTGAGTGTGGGACGGCTTCAGATGCACTCAGGTACAAGGGGAGAGAGAGAGAGAGAGAGAGAAGGAGAGAGAGATAGAAGGAGAGAGAGAGAGAGAGAGAGAGAGGAGAGAGAGATAGTCAGAGAGAGAGAGAGAGAGAGAGAGAGAGAGAGAGAGAGAAGGAGAGAGAGAGAGAGAGAGAGAGAAGGAGAGAGAGAGAGAGATAGTCAGAGAGAGAGAGAGAAGGAGAGAGAGAGAAGGAGAGAGATAGTCAGAGAGAGAGAGAGAAGGAGAGAAAGAGAGGAGAGAGAGACAGTCA
>NW_028175949.1:2500-7500 GCF_949987555.1 Borostomias antarcticus
AACCCTCACCTAGAACAGTCCTAACCCTCACCTAGAACAGGCCTAACCCTCACCTGGAACAGGCCTAACCCTCACCTAGCACAGGCCTAACCCTCACCTAGAACAGGCCTAACCCTCACCTAGAACAGGCCTAACCCTCACCTAGAACAGGCCTAACCCTCACCTGGAACAGTCCTAACCCTCACCTAGAACAGGCCTAACCCTCACCTAGAACAGGCCTAACCCTCACCTAGAACAGGAATAACCCTCACCTAGAACAGGCCTAGACCTCACCTAGAACAGGCCTAACCCTCACCTAGAACAGGCCTAACCCTCACCTAGAACAGGCCTAACCCTCACCTGGAACAGGCCTAACCCTCACCTAGAACAGGCCTAACCCTCACCTAGAACAGGCCTAACCCTCACCTAGAACAGGCCTAACCCTCACCTAGAACAGGCCTAACCCTCACCTGGAACAGTCCTAACCCTCACCTAGAACAGGCCTAACCCTCACCTAGAACAGGCCTAACCCTCACCTAGAACAGGCCAAACCCTCACCTAGAACAGGCCTTACCCTCACCTGGAACAGGCCTAACCCTCACCTAGAACAGGCCTAACCCTCACCTAGAACAGGCCTAGACCAGACCTGCTCATTACTGGAGTCTACAGAGGTTCACTAGAGATAGAGTGCTGTGTGCTATGGACTTGACTGGACCCTAGCAAGAATACAAGCTTCACTCATTTCCTGCGTTTTGTATCTGGAAGCATAATACTCACACGGAATAAGACATTACAACTAATAAGCACGTGTTCCCCGCCGCTACCCCGCCCCACGCAATTGGATGTTTCGATTGGTCAAGATCACAGTCAGCACGCGGTCTCATTAGTGGAACGCTAGTATAGATCCGTGTCTGTTTGACTGTGTGTCGTGTGAGAATGATCCCAGCGTGGCCTTGGTTTCAATCAGCGCCATGGAGAGCTAGCAGAAAGGCTCCTGTGTTTGATTCTGATTACCCATCAGCCCCTGGTAAGCCTTCCGCTGAGAAGCACCAGCCCCTCAGGTTCTCAGTGACCTGGAGCGCCCTGCAGGCCTCAGGGCTGGACACTAGGAATGCTGCAGCAGAGAACTGTCAAGTACCTCATCGAAAAACCTCCTTTGGTCAGTCGTCTTTTTTTCTTTTTTTTTATAAAGGTTTAAAAGCTAATACATGGAACGGTCGAGCCACAGAGCTCAAAATAGTTAATAGCAATAAGCATTTTAAAGTATATGTGTAGTACAGTATATGTAGGGGGTAGGGGGGTAGGTCTATACAGTAGGACCCCACTCATCCGAACTTCAGAGATCCGAACCTCCCGGTCTACCGGACAGGCTTCAAAACTTCTTCTTCTTTGAGCCTGCTATCTGGTTACTGGTGGGATTTTCATTACAGTACTGTACCCTACTGTGAAAAAAACTGTTTGTAGACCTACATGTTCCCTGTAGGCTGTAGCCTACTGTCACGTTTCATTTCTTTGTTACTTTAATGTCGAGCGCAAAACGTAAACGAGTCTGCTGCGAGAGCTGCATTCCTTGGTAGCCAGAAAGCGCGTCAGCAACCTGAAGCAGAGAGCATCGAGTCATTATTCGTTCCCAGTTAATGGACTTCAGGAACACAGACGTGTTGTGGGCATGTAGATTAGCCTACTAGACCTACTGTATTTGTTAAATAATAGCCTACAGCCTAGGCCACGTTAGCCTACATCGGTTGTTTTAGAGACTTTCTTTTAGGCTACAATAGCCTAAGACACTACAACTTGTCTGTCATTTCATTTATTTATTTATTGATTATCATTTGCTCTAATTGTTCTAATGTTGGGTTGTTTTTAGGTTATACCATTTTGTTCTGCGAATACAGTAGCCTATCGATGCAGCGTAGGCCTCATTTGAGAATAAAGTACTGTATTTGATCAAAGCATGCACTCAATTGGAAATTCCTTTATTTTATTCTAGGCTACTGTAGGCCTATTATAGGCTAGGCTATATGAGTTTAGTTGGCTATTTGATTGCAATTTTGATGCATTTTCACAAGTAATTAAGATTATTTATCGGTCTATTATGAGTCTATATGAAACAAGTATACCACTTATTGAATTTGGTGCATTTTAACATAAGTTTCAGTCATCCGGACATTTCAGAGATACAAACGACCTTCGGTCCCGTTGGGTTCGGATAAGTGGGGTCCTACTGTAGTATGTGTGTGCTGTGAATATTGAATTGTATGTGTGTGTGTATGTATGTATGTATGTACAGTATGTATGTGTGTGTGTATGTATGTATGTGTGTGTGTGTGTGTGTGTGTGTGTGTGTGTGTGTGTGTGTGTGTGTGTGTGTGTATGTGTGTGTGTGTACAGTATGTATGTATGTATGTATGTGTGTGTGTGTGTATGTATGTATGTATGTATGTATGTATGTGTGTGTGTGTGTGTGTATGTATGTATGTATGTGTGTGTGTGTGTGTGTGTGTATGTATGTATGTATGTATGTATGTGTGTGTGTATGTATGTATGTATGTATGTGTGTGTGTATGTATGTATGTATGTATGTATGTATGTATGTATGTATGTATGTATGTATGTATGTATGTATGTATGTGTGTGTGTATGTGTGTGTGTGTGTATGTATGTATGTATGTATGTATGTGTGTGTGTGTGTGTGTGTGTGTGTGTGTGTGTGTGTATGTATGTATGTATGTGTGTGTGTGTGTATGTATGTATGTGTGTGTGTGTGTGTGTGTGTGTGTGTGTGTGTGTGTGTTTATGTGTGTGTGTATGTATGTATGTGTGTGTGTGTGTATGTGTATGTGTATGTGTATGTGTATGTGTATGTGTATGTGTATGTGTATGTGTATGTGTATGTGTATGTGTATGTGTATGTATGTATGTATGTATGTTTGTATGTAGACTGAGCTGTCAGATGCATATATCATGTATATTTTATGCATGTTTTATGTTTTATTATGTTATTTTAAAGACCCTTCTAGTGATGAGCATTGGAAATTAGCCTATACATGCTACTCTATGATGCAGTTCTTTGGAAGATTGAATCTTTGAATTGAATCAACCTAACAATGTACAGCTAGTCTCCCTATTCAAATAAACTTTAATAATAATTATTTAAAATTAATAATCTCTGTGAACAAGAACATGGGGAGGTTGATGGTGATTTTATTGTCTATTAGGCTATTACATTGAACCCTGTACGTTAATTTGTGCATGTGTTTTTTGGTGCGTGTGTTCGTCCATCACATCTGTACCAGAACCGGAGCCACCAACAGGGTGGACTCACCACAATTCATTTCTCCAGTTGCCAAGTCCATTTTGCTTTGTAGGCCGACTGTACATCAAAAGCTGGGCATGGTGTCTCAGTAAAGGCCTCCCAGGCCCTAATTTTCACGGCTTGACGCACGCAGCTCTGCCAAGACTCCAGCTGAGGCTCCGCCTCCACAGATGAGACGACAATAAACTTTGAACAATAAACAACTTTGAACAATAAACTCCCAACGGACATCTCTCAGAGAGAAAAGCAGGGCGAGTGTCAGAAGCTACATGCAGTATGTATTACTGTACTACTGTACACCCAATCCTTTCATTAAGCTGCAAACAGTTGCTTTTTACACTGAACCTTTCTGTAAAGGTGTGAGCTGTCGGATATTTCACATTTGCAAGAACCGTCTGGCATGTTAACAGTATATACAGTATATATAGCTAATAGGCAAATATGGAAATCTTAACAGCAACACTATAGCTTTCAATTATTTTCACTAGTCTGCTGTATACATAGACATGTTAATTGCAAATGCTTTGAATGAGATGTAACCTTAAAAACTCAATAGAAGTCAGAAGTGTTAACAATGGACTATAAGATGAAATGCATTAGTTAATAGCAATATTATTGTGTACCACAAGGGCCAGTAGCATTGTTAATATCAACATTATCACTACAATTAACAGTAGATTATCAGATTATCACATTATCTTATTGCTTGGCCTTTTAAAAAAAATTATTTCATTTTATTTATGCATCTTTTTGAGCATTATTATGAGTTTCATTGTATATTTTTTGTCCCACAGAAAGTTAACTCACTTGAGGTTCTTTATTGTTTTATTATTTATTAATCCCTGATATTTTAATTAACTACATACTTTTTAATCAATGCTTACATTTTAGACCAAACAATGATATGATGGGCCCATATGTGAGCTCTATCGATATATAAATCTATAGGAGAAAAGCCCACTACACTCACACATTCAACCACTGTACATGCTGACGACATGCATTGTGGGTGGGGGACGACAGGTTCAAAGTCAAAGTCCCAATGATTGTCACACACCCGACCTGAGGGGTGGCGAAATTAGTTCTCCTCATTTGACCCATCATCCCCTGAGGGAGCGGTGAGCAGCAGCGGTGCCGCGCTCGGGAATCATTTGGTGATCTAACCCCCCAATTCCAACCCTTGATGCTGAGTGCCAAGCAGGGAGGCAATGGGTACCATTTTTATAATCTTGGGTATGACTCCGCCGGGGATCGAACTCACGACCTCCCAGGGCGGACACTCTAACCACAAGGCGACTGAGCTGGTTCACCGCGTACTTTCCTCTAAAGCGCTTTAAATTTGTTTTTGCGCCACTTAACTACCTTCCGCTAATGAGTAGAACTAGTTCCACCACTTACATTTCACTAATTGCCTTCTTGCTTTCCGTTTAAATGGCAGGTCTGAATGAGCTGGAGAGCCTGTGAGAACCAATCATGAGCTCCCCTGACACACTGTTCAATGTTCATGAGTGTTTTGCTCTTTGTGTACTGATACAGAGACGGCAGACTGCGATTTCTTCTTTCTTTCTTTCTTCGTTTGTGTGCTTCTGATTCAGATGTGTGTGTGTGTATGTGTGTGTGTGTGTGAAAACACACGTTCCTCCGGCACTTCCTGCAGTCTCCACAGTAACGTAACCCTGATTCTAACGGTGGGGAATGGCGGTGA
>NW_028175947.1:2500-15000 GCF_949987555.1 Borostomias antarcticus
TTACATTATTGGAGGAATGCGTGCGGAAGAGTTTGGGAATGTGTGAGTGAGGAGTGAGGGAAGAACAGATGGAAGAGAAACGCATGTAGCCTGAGTGATGGGGGGGGGAAGCGGGGGGAGAGCTGGTCAGTACGGGGGGAGAGCTGGTCAGTCCGGGGGGAGAGCTGGTCAGTCCGGGGGGAGAGCTGGTCAGTACGGGGGGAGAGATGGTCAGTACGGGGGGAGAGCTGGTCAGGAGGAGAGCTGGTCAGTCCGGGGGGAGAGCTGGTCAGTACGGGGGGAGAGCTGGTCAGTACGGGGGGAGAGCGGGGGGAGAGCTGGTCAGTACGGGGGGAGAGCTGGTCAGTACGGGGGGAGAGCGGGGGGAGAGCTGGTCAGTACGGGGGGAGAGCTGGTCAGTACGGGGGGAGAGCTGGTCAGTACGGGGGGAGAGCGGGGGGAGAGCTGGTCAGTACGGGGGGAGAGCGGGGGGAGAGCTGGTCAGTATGGGGGGAGAGCTGGTCAGTACGGGGGGAGAGCTGGTCAGTCCGGGGGGAGAGCTGGTCAGGAGGAGCACACTGGAGCTTTGTCCACGGCGTGACGGTTCCGTTTATCCGTCTGTGATAACGGTGTTAAGGGGTTTGTGTGTCTCATTGGTGAAAATGAACATTGTTAAGCTACTCACGACCTAAGCTAGGCTCTCTCTTTCACAAGCCATGGAGTGGGCTCGGTTGGGTGGATGTGGATCAAGCATGGTCCTTATTGGGATGTAATAAAATGTAAACTAATTGGGCTATAATAAAAGTCCTAACAGACTATTGCATAGGCCTATCAATATAGATTGTCGGTTGTTTTACAAATGATGTAGCCTAGTGATCAACATGTTATTATGGTGAAAATAAGGCACTGAAATCCCGAATAGCCTCGCTAGCCTACACGGATCATGAATAACACATCTGAAGATCAGGTTCCCATTATGAATACACTAAGCAATGCTATGATCATGTAATAACCATCCATACAGACCATCTATGAGTGACAACATGGCAGGATGAGCACATGCTGTGTGACAGAGAGACCTACCGGAGAACACAGAGAGACCTACCGGAGAACACAGAGACCTACCGGAGAACAGAGAGACCTACCGGAGAACACAGAGACCTACCGGAGAACACAGAGACCTACCGGAGAACAGAGAGACCTACCGGAGAACGGGATCAGATCCGGGATCACCGGGACACAGCGGGGATGCTGCTGCTTCTCTCTCCTTCTTTACGACGAGCTCTCCCCTCCGCCGGTTACCGTTTAACGATCACGGTGTGTAGAGATCAAGCCTGTCGGTTATACGGTCCAGGGACCAGAGAGAGACATGAATACCACGACTGTGATTCGGTAATGGCTGTCTGTTCCCCTCCTTCTCTCTCTCCTTTTCTCCCGGTCTCCTGAAGCTACAACCCCCACCTCGATCTGTCCCTCTCTCTCTCTCTGTCTCTCTCTCTCTCTCTCTGTGTCTCTCTCTCTCTCTCTCTCTCTCTCTCTCTCGTCCTCTTCAGTACTATGTTATTTCACGGGTCCCATATCTAAAATGGAATAGTGTGTCTCTCCCGACGTCATCCCAGCTCAGCTGCATGGTCTCTCCTCGCCAGTAGCAGGCTGGAGATACCTACACGCTCTTTTTGGGGAGGGAAATGCGCGTTCACGTCGTCTAAGCGCAAAGCTTCCATGCTTTATTCTAGATGTCATATTCTATCTATCCCATAGTAGCCTAATCCTTTGATCTGTATTCTCTCTCTATAGCCCTGGTTATCTCTCCCTACAGCATCTGGCTACTGTACGTGTAAATAAAAACATGTTTATATAAATGGGCTATTTGTTGAAAGCAAGAAGCCTATTTTTTCTCTCCTCATTCCGCCAGAGCGCACAGAGGAATGTTCTGGTTCAGTTCTGGATTAACTCTGTTATTATTATGAATATAGACTAGCGAGCTGCTGATGTCTAAATCAAACACAAGCTAATGGCAGATTCAGTGTGACTGGCCAGATGAAAACATTGCACAAATAGTGTCAGCAGCATGAGGAGACGTGTAGCTTTAGAGGCTCAATAACTTTTTTTAATAGGCTACAGAATTGGTCCAATGATATCCCCTCATATCTGCTGAGAGGGAATAGTCTTTATTCAAAGTAGGGTTTAAACTAGTCCTTATTCACAGTAGGGTTTAAACTAGTCCGTTTGGACAAGGCCTGGCCTGCTGCCTAAATGCACCCATACAGCCCCCAATTGATTAAACCAAACTGAAACCTTGTGATGTTCCTGGTATTCATGTTTAACTGTGTCTCCATACAGGCTACAGTGGAGCAGTCGGTTACGCACCGGAGGAAATGGAGACTGAACGGTGCGTTTCCGTTGGAAGGGATATGATGGGATAGTTGGAAGGGATGTGATGGGATAGTTGGAAGGGATGTGATGGGATAGTTGGAAGGGATATGATGGGATAGTTGGAAGGGATGTGATGGGATAGTTGGAAGGGATGTGATGGGATAGTCGGAAGGGATATGATGGGATAGTCTCAGTTTTAGGGTCATCTCTTTTACTACTCCTAGACACGAGGTCTTCAAACTGTTGAAACGTGACCGTCTTTGTAGCCTTTGGCCTTCTGAGAGACACCTATACAAAGATCTGAGTTCATTCATGATTATGGGCAGAGAACTGCCTGCTCATCGCACTCATCTAACCTGCTTCACTTCACACTCAGGAACTTTCTGTTTTATCAGGTTTTGCGTTTATGACTCGGGCTCTAGCGCCCCCTAGCGGTGACCGCGGAAATCTCCTAATCTCATCACTACAAGAAAAGGCTTGGTAATTGAATCTGGACGTCAAAGGGCATTCAGTCATCATCAAACACAGGTTTCATCTGACTAGCCGCCCCTCGGGAGCGTTTAGAACTAATCCACTGAGTGATATTTATAAAATAAGTTCAGTGGGTTTGGTAAATTGAGTTCTTATCACCCTCCCAGACCACCGCTCCACTAGTTCCTGTCCTGATGGTTCATAATAACGCGGCTCTGATGTTCCAGGCCACTTGACAGGTACCTAACCCCAACACTAGCTCAACACATTCTAGGTCTCTTTGACTAAATTGTAATTGTTATATATAAGGCAGATATAATATATGGTCTATCTACCTTTATTGATATGAACTAATAATTATAGTTCTCATCCTGCTGCGTCGAAAGGAGCCAGTTGAGGTGGTTGGGGCATCTAGTGAGGATGCCTCCTGGGCACCTCCCTAGGGAGGTGTTCCAGGCGTGTCCGGCTGGGAGGAGGCCGCGGGGTAGACCCAGGACCAGGTGGCGGGACTACATCTCCACACTGGCCTGTGAGCGGCTAAAGATTCCCCAGGCAGAGCTGGTTGATGCTGCTAGGGAAAGGGATGTCTGGGGCCCCCTGCTGGAGCTGCTGCCTCCGCGACCCGACCCCGGATAAACGGATGAAGATGGATGGATCCTGCTGGAAACTGGAAAGTGGTTAATATTCACAAATCGAAAGCATCTCTCACCTACAAAATGAGCGAAAAAAGTGCCAAATACACCAGCTGACGGTCAATAATAATATTTATTTGCAAAGTTGTACAGGATAGATGAAGAATAGTGACATCTGAGGAATAATTATAATACAAAAGTCTGGGGACACGCCTCCCTCTCACGGGCGCGCCTCCTCCTGGCCCGTGTGGTGAGCGGGGGGCATGACGCGCCTCCTCTCAGGGGCGCGCCTCCTCCTGGCCCGTGTGGTGAGCGGGGGCCTGGTAGCTGCCCTCCTTCACCAGCTTGTCCCGCTGTTTACGGATCTCATACAGCCTCTTATGCTGGGGAGAGACACAAAGAGATATCATGACATTTAATTGGGAGAGGGACCGACAGAGAGAGAGAGAGAGAGAGAGAGAGAAACGGAGAGACAGGTGAGACAGATAAACAGGGCAGAGAGACCGACACACAGGTCGATGAGAGAGAGAGACAAGATCTCACAACACAAGAGCGCATTCATTCAGCATTACAGTAGTAGCTAACTATTCCAGCGTCTATGGATATCATGCGTTTTTTAGCTCAATGATATCATGGCGGAGGTGAGGAAACCGAAGCGAAACATCACAGTGCAAGCCAGAAAAAGACAATCTGATAACGTTACAACAGTGCACTTCCTCACAGAGCCTGTGGGGGCGCAGTTCCGAGAAAACCAGAGAAAACGCTATGTATTGCTTTAAATGACAGAGCTTTTAAAAAGGTCTAGCTTCAATCCCAAGGGTATTATGATATTAGTGTTGTGAAGGACAACTCACTTTACCAACAAATGACAAGGCTACTTGGCCATGGAGAAATGCGCGCAGACCAACATGCATTTCAGTTGTATTATAGATGACAATATTAGTCATCTGTCAGTAGGCTGTAGGCTACAATATTACACCAAAGAATAAATGCAATAGGTGATAGAGCCTTGGGTGCTATAGCCTACTCCCAATAAATGCATTATAATATTTCATTCATTATAGATTACATATCTTCATCCGCTTATCCGGGGTCGGGTCGCGGAGGCAGCAGCTCCAGCAGGGGGCCCCAGACATCCCTTTCCCTAGCAGCATCAACCAGCTCTGCCTGGGGAATCTTTAGCCGCTCACAGGCCAGTGCGGAGATGTAGTCCCGCCACCTAGTCCTGGGTCTACCCCGCGGCCTCCTCCCAGCCGGACACGCCTGGAACACCTCCCTAGGGAGGCGCCCAGGAGGCATCCTCACTAGATGCCCGAACCACCTCAACTGGCTCCTTTCGACGCAAAGGAGCAGCGGCTCTACTCCGAGTCTCTCCCGGATGACTGAACTTCTCACCCGATCTCTCAGGGAGACCCCAGCCACCCTCCGGAGAAAACTCATTTCGGCCGCTTGTATCCGTGATCTCGTTCTTTCGGTCATGACCCATCCTTCATGACCATAGGTGAGGGTGGGGACGAAGATAGACCGGTAGATCGAGAGCTTTGCCTTTTGGCTCAGCTCTCTTTTCGTCACAACAGTGCGGTAAAGCGACTGCAGAACCGCACCAGCTGCTCCAATTCTCCGGCCAAACTCCCTCTCCATGGTTCCCTCACTCGTGAACAAGACCCCCAGATACTTGAACTCCTTCACTTGGGGTAAGGACTCATTTCCTACTCGGAGCGGACAGGCCACCGGTTTCCTGCTGAGAACCATGGCCTCAGATTTAGAAGTGCTTATTCTCATCCCAGCCGCTTCACACTCAGTTGCGAACCTATCCAGAGAGTGCTGGAGGTCGCAGGCAGCTGATGCCATCAGGACCACATCATCTGCAAAAAGCAGTGACGTGATCCCCAGCTCACCGAACTGCAAACCCTCCTCCCCCCGGCTACGCCTCGATATCCTGTCCATGAAAATCACAAACAGGATTGGTGACAAAGCGCAGCCCTGGCGGAGGCCAACACCCACCGGAAAGGAAGACGACTTACTGCCGAGGACCCGGACACAGCTCTCGCTCTGGGTGTACAGGGATTGGATGGCCCTAAGTAGGGACCCCCTCACCCCATACTCCCGCATAACCCTCCACAAGACCTCTCGAGGGACCCGGTCGTAAGCCTTCTCCAAGTCCACAAAACACATGTAGACAGGTTGGGCAAACTCCCAAGCCCCCTCCAAGATCCTTGCGAGAGTGAAGAGCTGGTCGGTAGTTCCACGACCAGGACGAAATCCGCATTGTTCCTCTTCGATCTGAGGTTCGACTATCGGCCGGACCCTCCTTTCCAGCACCTTGGAGTAAACTTTCCCTGGGAGGCTGAGTAATGTGATGCCTCTATAATTCGCACACACCCTCTGGTCCCCTTTTTTGAATATGGGGACCACCACCCCAGTCTGCCACTCCTTCGGCACTGACCCAGACTTCCACGCAATGTTACAGAGGCGTGTCAACCAAGACAGCCCCTCTACACCCAGCGCCTTCAGCATTTCTGGACGGATCTCATCAGTCCCTGGGGCTCTGCCACTGTGGAGTTGTTTGACTACCTCAGTGACCTCCTCCAAGGACATTGACGACCCCCCATCATCTTCCGGCTCTGCCTCGTTCGTAGAGGGTGGATTTGTCGGGTTCAGGAGTTCCTCAAAGTGCTCCTTCCAACGCTCAACAACCTCCTCAGTTGAGGTAAGCAGTGTCCCCTCCTTGCTGTATACAGCTTGGATGGTCCCCCGCTTTCCCTTCCTGAGGTGTCTGATGGTCTTCCAGAAACACTTTGGTGCCGACCGAAAGTCCTTCTCCATGGTTTCTCCGAACTCCTCCCACACCCGCTGCTTTGCCTTGGTCACGGCCGAAGCCGCAGCCCTACGGGCCAGTCGATACCCTGCAACTGTTTCTGGGGTCTCCCGGGCTAACATATCCCGGAAGGCCTCCTTCTTCAGTCGGACGGCTTCCCTCACCACCGCTGTCCACCACGGTGTCCGAGGGTTACCGCCCCTTGAGGTACCTATGGCCCTCAGGCCACAGCTCCCAGCCGCAGCTTCAGCAATGGAGGCTTTGAACACCGACCACTCATGCTCGATGTCCCCAACCTCCACAGGGATGCCTGAGAAGCTCTGCCGGAGGTGGCAATTGAAATCTCTCCGGACAGGCTCTTCCTCCAGACGTTCCCAGTTCACCCTCACTACACGCTTGGGTTTTCCAGGTCTGTCCAGAAGTTTCCCCCGCCATCGAAACCAGCTCACCACCAGATGGTGATCAGTGGACAGCTCTGCCCCTCTCTTTACCCGAGTGTCCAAAACGCATGGCCTCAGATCAGATGATACGATAACGAAATCGATCATCGACCTTCGGCCTAAGGTGTTCTGATGCCAGGTGTACTTGTGGGCATCCTTGTGTTCGAACATGGTGTTTGTTATGGACAAACCGTGACTAGCACAGAAGTCCAACAACAAAACACCACTCGGGTTCAGATCGTGGTGGCCATGCCTCCCAATCACGCCCCTCCAAGTTTCTCCATCATTGCCTACGTGTGCATTGAAGTCCCCCAGTAGGACACTGGAGTCCCCTGCAGGAGCCCCCAAAAGGACTCCACTCAGGGTCTGCAGGAAGGCTGAGTACTCTGAACTGCTGTTCGGTGCATAAGCACAAACCACAGTCAGAGTCCCCCCCCCCACAGTCCTAAGGCGCAGGGAGGCGACCCTCTCGTCCACTGGGGTGAACTCCAGCACAGAGGCGCTCAGCTGGGGGCTAGCTAGTATAGCCACACCTGCCTTACGCCTCATACCGTGAGCAACTCCGGAGAAGAACAGGGTCCAACCCCTATCCAGGAGTTTGGTTCCGGCGCCGGTGCTGTGCGTGGAGGTTAGCCCCACCAGGTGTAATTGGTATCGCTCCACCTCCCTCACAAGCTCCGGCTCCTTCCCCCCCAGCGAGGTCACGTTCCATGTCCCCAGAGCCAGCCTTTGCCGCCCGGGTCCGGTCCGTAGGTGCCCCCCGCCTTCACCGCCACCTAGTTGGCAGCGCACCCGACCCCGACAATTCCTCCCGCGGGTGGTGGGTCCACGGGACGATGGAGGAGGAGATGGTGTTTCCACGTTGCTTATTCGGGCTGGGCCCGGCCGGGCTCCGTGGTAAGCCCGGCCACCAGGCGCTCGCATGCGGGCCCTCCGTCTGGGCCTGGCTCCAGACGAGGGCCCCGGGCTTCCTCCGGGCCGGGTCTCTCTTCCATTTTGTTGTAAAGTCATCAGGGTTTTTCCTGTAACCCCAGGTAGGGGGGCTGATGATGATGATGATGATGATGATGATGATGATAGATTACATATTCATACTCTGTGATGACATGTTTAGTGAGGTTCATTTATGTACAAATACATTCATGTTCATTTGTGTAGGCCTATAAATACACTAAATAATAGAGAATAAAACATTGTGGTCTAGTCGGCTAAACGGTACTGTTGGCTCGTATCCTACCTGTGGCAGCTGCTTTGTCGTTTGAATTCTCAATCATGCCTTTATAACAGCAAATAACTCCAGCGCTTCTCAATCAAAGGTGTTTCGCATCGTTTCACAGACACTTAGCCTACATATTTATATTTTTGGAATCTTTAGTTGAACATGGCAGGCCTACTGTACATAGGCTCTACCGTATTTCTGTGTTGAAATCTAGGAACGTTTGAGATTCCGTACTCCTAGTGGTAACTGGTAAGATCAAATGTTTAGTGAATACCAGCCCAGGCCTCTCTACAGACCTGGCTATACATAACAGGGCAGAGGACGGCTGTGTTGCTGCCACGCTCACCAGCTTCTGCCTGTGCATGCACTCGTAGAAGTCTTCAAACTCGATCTTGCACTCCTTCTTGGCGCGGGTCTGGCCGATGCCGTCGGCGCACTCGATCCACTCCTTTTCGAAGGCGTGGCAGCGCGCCGCCCGCTTGTAGGGCTGCTCGCCGCTCTGCACCAGCAACCAGCGGTCCATGTTGATGCCCGCCTTCCCCAGGACGTCGTAGAACGGCATGATGCTACAGCAGGTTAGAGGAGAGACAGGACCAGGGGAGGAGAGGAGGAGGGAGGCAGGGGAGGAGAGGAGGAGGGAGGCAGGGGAGGTAGAGGGGGAGATGAGAGGAGGAGGCAGGGGAGGAGAGGAGGAGGGAGGCAGGGGAGGAGAGGAGGAGGGAGACAGGGGAGGAGAGGAGGAGGGAGACAGGGGAGGAGAGGAGGAGGGAGGCAGGGGAGGAGAGGAGGAGGGAGGCAGGGGAGGTAGAGGAGGAGGAGGCAGGGAGGAGAGGAGGAGGGAGGCAGGGGAGGAGAGGAGGAGGGAGACAGGGGAGGAGAGGAGGAGGGAGACAGGACCAGGGGAGGAGAGGAGGAGGGAGGCAGGGGAGGAGAGGAGGAGGGAGGCAGGGGAGGAGAGGAGGAGGGAGGCAGGGGAGGAGAGGAGGGAGGCAGGGGAGGAGAGGAGGGAGGCAGGGGAGGAGAGGAGGAGGGAGACAGGACCAGGGGAGGAGAGGAGGAGGGAGGCAGGGGAGGAGAGGAGGAGGGAGGCAGGGGAGGAGAGGAGGAGGGAGGCAGGGGAGATAGAGGGGGAGGTGAGAGGAGGAGGCAGGGGAGGAGAGGAGGAGGGAGGCAGGGGAGGAGACGAGGAGGGAGGTAGGGGAGGTAGAGGGGGAGATGAGAGGAGGAGGCAGGAGAGGAGGAGGGAGGCAGGGGAGGAGAGGGGGAGATGAGAGGAGGAGGCAGGGGAGGAGGGAGGCAGGGGAGGAGAGGAGGAGGGAGGCAGGGGAGGAGGGAGGCAGGGGAGGAGAGGAGGAGGGAGGCAGGGGAGGAGAGGGGGAGATGAGAGGAGGAGGCAGGGGAGGAGGGAGGCAGGGGAGGTAGAGATGAGAGGAGGAGGCAGGGGAGGAGAGGAGGAGGGAGGCAGGGGAGGAGAGGGGGAGATGAGAGGAGGAGGCAGGGGAGGAGAGGAGGAGGGAGGCAGGGGAGGTAGAGGGGGAGATGAGAGGAGGAGGCAGGGGAGGAGAGGAGGAGGGAGGCAGGGGAGGAGAGGAGGAGGGAGGCAGGGGAGGTAGAGGGGGAGATGAGAGGAGGGAGGCAGGGGAGGAGAGGAGGAGGGAGGCAGGGGAGGTAGAGGGGGAGATGAGAGGAGGAGGCAGGGGAGGAGAGGAGGAGGGAGGCGGGGGAGGAGAGGAGGAGGGAGGCAGGGGAGGAGGGAGGCAGGGGAGGTAGAGGGGGAGATGAGAGGAGGAGGCAGGGGAGGAGAGGAGGAGGGAGGCGGGGGAGGAGAGGAGGAGGGAGGCAGGGGAGGAGGGAGGCAGGGGAGGTAGAGGGGGAGATGAGAGGAGGAGGCAGGGGAGGAGAGGAGGAGGGAGGCAGGGGAGGTAGAGGGGGAGATGAGAGGAGGGAGGCAGGGGAGGAGAGGAGGAGGGAGGCAGGGGAGGTAGAGGGGGAGATGAGAGGAGGAGGCAGGGGAGGAGAGGAGGAGGGAGGCAGGGGAGGTAGAGGGGGAGATGAGAGGAGGAGGCAGGGGAGGTAGAGGGGGAGATGAGAGGAGGAGGCAGGGGAGGAGAGGAGGAGGGAGGCAGGGGAGGTAGAGGGGGAGGTGAGAGGAGGAGGCAGGGGAGGAGAGGAGGAGGGAGGCAGGGGAGGTAGAGGGGGAGGTGAGAGGAGGAGGCAGGGGAGGAGAGGAGGAGGGAGGCAGGGGAGGTAGAGGGGGAGATGAGAGGAGGAGGCAGGGGAGGTAGAGGGGGAGATGAGAGGAGGAGGCAGGGGAGGAGAGGAGGAGGGAGGCAGGGGAGGAGAGGTTGAGGAGACGGAGGTAAGATGGGGGAGGGAGGGATGAGAGGAATGGTCAGGGAGAAGAAGAGGAGTGAAGTAGAAAAGGGAGAGGAGGGGAGAGATGGGTATAATGAGTGAAGAGAATGGTAGTAAAGTTATCTAGCTAGTTAACATGATCTAAGAACAGAAAGGTCTTTGGTTGATTCTGATACTCAACTCCCGTGTATCGCGAGATCTAGCTAGCTAACGTGAACTTAGCTTGCTAACCTTAACGTTATATCAAGTCTTTATATACCAGTAGTCATTGATTGCTTGTTGCTGAAATAGTCCTGGTCCCTAGAAGCAGCTAGTATTATGAGCTAACCAGCTAATGTTAGCTAGCTGCTAGCTACTAGCTACTTCTTTATTGCCCTCCATACAATGTCCCGTGAACTCACCCTAGCCAAAGTGTGGGATTATATCGTATATTTCATTAGTTACATTTCTGTCTCGTCAGATGTTGAGTGAACGGAATGGTTCATATTTACCGGGATGTGTTGTTTCACTTTAACCTTCTGTGCGTCCCGTCGGCTGCTTTACGGTAGACCGAGTTCAGCCGTACAGAAGAACGGAAGAAATTTTACGACACTGTCGTGAAATAAAACATACTGAATGGAACCGGAGATGTTAATAACATGACTTGGATATATTATACCTCCACTAGTACAAACTGTGCTCTGGCGGTACTGTAATTACAATGTTGATATTTGATTTGATTCTTTAGTATGTACTGCATATATAAGCTGTTTCTCCACCCGTTAACCCTTTTAATCCTGAAAATAGTGACATTTCGAATATTAATTGGATTTTCCCTATAATACTAGAAAGCGCAATTTCTCAGCTTTCAGCAAGTGTTGGAGTGAGACATTTTTTAGATTTGTTAGATATTTTTTTTTATATTATTAAATATTTCTTAGATATTTTTAAAATGTTGCCGGTGACGTGGTCGTATTCAAAGGGTTAAACAAGTGTTAGCACTAAGTAGAAATAAATGTTTTCAATTGTGTGTTAATGTGACATGAATGAAAGATAAAGAGGGTGAGAGAGAAAGTGTGTGTGTGTTCGTGTCCCATCATGCTTTTCACCCCTGAGCCAGCGGCCTAGTAAGTAAGTTTTATTTATAAAAACTGGCCTACACCCAGTAATCTCCTCTTCACAAGAACACAGAGGAACAAGTCAATGTTGGTGCAACAGAAGAATGCGTTTATTTTTGCCAAAGGTCCACAATGTCTTTCACAGTCCTGTGTGTACTCCCCCCACAAAGGAACTTACAAAACAGTGATACTTATACAGTAATACTTTTATATATTGCTATCTATATATTCAAAAATCTGCTATACACATGTACTGTTTATGTGTTCTTAGGGGACATTATAATATATCTTCTCTTATAGTCAGGCAGTTTGTCCATGGTTTATTCATGGTTTTTTTTTTCTCACAGACAGGCAGAAACAAACGAACTGATTCACAGCCACAGACCAGACTAAGCGCTGCCTGATCAGGGGGCATCTGGCCCCATAAAGCTTGTGTCATCAAACAATGATCACATGAATGTTTCTCCATAACAGAACAGTAACCAAGGAAACCAACTCAAACCAAAGCACAAGGGCGATAGTAAACTTTTAGTTATTCTTATTGATAACTGAAACTAAGAAAAGTACAAAAACTTGTCTGCAATATTCTGTCACATAAAATATTACAATCTGACGTTTGACTCATTTGGTTTTGCCACCACAGACAGGAATGATTTTTAAGCAATAGGGTTGCTAGGACACACTTAGACAGCAGTTAGTATCGCAAAAATACATCAACATTGAGATAAAGTGCACAAGTGCTCATTCATACATTCACTCATTAGTGGGATGAACAAATACATTCACAAGGATTCCATTCATTCAAGCTCTCTCTCTCTCTGGGGAGTGTGAATTGTGCATCCAACTGATTCCTCTACTAGCGACGCCCTTCTGTGAGGAAGAAGCCTCCTCTCTCTCTCTAGCGCACACACACCATTCAGAAGGGTCTCTCAGGCATCCAGCGTGTCAGAAAGTCAGTGTGTGTTTGTCAGTGAGTACGTCACCACTGGTCAATAAGGCAAGCAGTCAGCCGTTCAAGTGAAACTGCAGGTTTGAGTACTGGTCAATCATCAGTGACACGGACTCGGTCTCTCACTGACCACCAGACCCCCAGACCCCCTTCTCTGTGCAGGT
>NW_028175946.1:10000-14919 GCF_949987555.1 Borostomias antarcticus
CTTAACCTTTTGAAGAACTATGGTTACTCCATCAGCTACCAGCAGCATAAACGCTCATTGTGCGCTATTGTGGGCTCCTCCTGGACAATTTCTTATACAGATTATATTAAAAACCACAACGAGCAAGTGGTTGAGACCTTGCATGTACTGTAGATCGCTTTGACTTTCCTAAGTTACATTCTTGTTAAATGTCAGTGGTTCAAATTGTATTTGTGTGTGTGTGTGTGTGTGGCTGTGAGAATGTGTGTGTGTGTGTGTGTGTGTGTGTGTGTGTGTGTGTGTGTGTGTGTGTGTGTGTGTGTGTGTGTGTGTGCGTGTGTGTGTGTGTGTTAATGTGTCAGTGTGCTATTAGTGTGTGTGTGTGTAAATGTGGCAGTGTGCTATTAGTGTGTGTGTGTATGTGTGTGTGTACGTGCATACGTGTGTATGTGTGTGTGTCTGTACAGTATGTGTGTGTGTGCGTGTGTGTGTGTGTGTGTGTGCTGAACTCTGACTCCTCAGTAAACACACCAGGCTGCAGGGTTCCATAAACAGCTTTAATTGCTGTTTGGTAGAAACAGAGAGTCAGACCGCAACAGTAAATAGTCTGCCCTTAATTAGGGAAATAAATCACTAAGCATATTTTCATATTTATTTGTTGTTTATGTTTTTATAAACACAACATACTTTCACTGTAATACTGAGAAATGCACTGTAACATATAGCATGCGGATCTCACATTAACATGAATCAAATTGGCTGATTGGATATACAGTATCTATTGGATATATATCTACAGGACATATCACTGCTCACACTTCACAATTATTTTAATAATGTGTATTTCTTTTTTTTTTGTAATGTCTGTTTCATTGTATTTCTACTTCTCATGATTGTTTTGCCCATGAAATGTAATCTATCTGTACCCGGTGAAGCTCAGAGGACTTGCCTGGTGTTTTTCTCAGAGTTTGCCAGACTCCTGGCTAAACAGCACACTTTCATCCATCCATGTGGATCATATTACTCTCCATCTTGTTCCTGTTGAGTCTCAGGCACCCATTAATTTAGTAAATCACACTGCAGCATGATCACAGTAAGCAGCGTTATCTGCACACTTGTATTAATTTAGCATAGATGAATAAGTGTGAATGTTTTGGAGCATTGATTAGCAGCAGAGTTTCTGTCTGACAGTTAGATTGCAGGGTATCCGACAAAAAATCGTTCTGCTGCAAGGTACCCTGCAATTTAATTCTTGTGTGAAATTATTATAATTTATTACAGTGTGTGGACCCTAATGATTACAGACATCAAATGGAAATTATAAATTAAAATTAAGTCCATATATTTCTCTTCTAATACTCATCTTCACTAGTGTTGAACCCCTCATCAGTGCTAGATGAAGTTTCAGCAAATGAATCATCTCGTCTCTCTCTCTCTCTTTCTCTCTCTCCTTCTCTCTCTCTTTCTCTCTTTCTCTCTTTCTGTCTTGTTCTTCTAACTTTGTAAGGTGTAAACTAAGAATTACTGTCCGCAGTAGCTTTCAAGGATTTGCCAGGAACTGAAGAAAAAAGGATTGTAAAAAAGGCTGCTTGTTTCTGGTTGTTTCTATAGAAATATGAGAGCATTCAGGATCTTCACCTCCATCTTTTAAGTGTCTTGAATATCTTAAGAATATGGCAAGAGGGGACAAAGGCATCAATAATCTACTCTAAGATAAGATCCAGAAAACCAACTTTAATAGTCCCCAGGGAGAAATATGGGCATTATGGTGTTCTCGTGGATTCACATTCAAATTCAGATTCATCCTCGCAGTGTTATGCACAGTTAAATGTCACAGTTCTTCTATTGTGTGCTGTTGAAATGAGCGGTGAGCGTACAGAGTCTGTGCTGTGACCTTGTCTTACTCCCACGGCTGTCGGAATAGGAGAGGAGAGCAGAGGAGACGAGAGGCGAGGAGAGGAAAAGTTAATTTTCCTATCCAAGCATTTAATGGCCTCGCTTCTTAAGAGTGACCTTGTGGGGTGGAGTGGAGCGCCGGCTCACGGCGGCCCCCCTTCCAGCTGCGCACACGGCCTCCATCGGGGGCACAATCACGCTCAGTCTCCACACCTCGGGCTCGGACATATGTCGAATTTTATTTCGTTCTTCGGACGTTAATCCTATTCGCCAGCTGTTCTGCCAGCTGCCTCTCTCAGGCTTAACGGGAGATTGCAGTTTTGGGGGCTCCGACTCCTGGTTGATTTTGGCTCCTTGTCTCCTTCACTAAGTTTGCATCCGTTCCTTTTTTTCCGTCCTTCCCCAGGTCCTAGTTGCATACTTCCCTCCTTTTATCTTTCGACGTCTTCATCCCCCCGTCTTCTCCCCCCTCTCTTCTCCATCCTTCATGTAGATAAGCTTCAGGGCTGGGCTTTAACTCGGCATCCAAGCCTTGTTTTTCTGGCCAAGGGCCTTTGAAAGAAGTTTGGCCCTGCTGGGCTCCAGTAGCAGTGTTCCTCGCCTTCCTCCCAGACCCAAGACACATTTATAATTCCCACACAAGTCTTTCACACTGCGGGTTCCCTGGACATGCGTCTCGGAGGCTTAGCCCTGGGGGGGGTTTGCTGGCACTGCCCTGCAGGGGTGTAGACTAGCCAGCTGCTTCCCCCAGACAGACCCCCTGGTCTAGACAGGATGGAGGGAGCGAGCAATGTCTCCCTCTCTCTCTCTCTCTCTCTCTCTCTCTCTTTCCCCTCACCCCTCCCTTGTTCTCTTCCTCTCTCACTCTTGTCCCTAAACGAAGGAGAGAATCTTCAACCACGGCGCTCTCCTACGAGTGTTTAAGCTCCGCCCCCGCCCCTCTGGCCCGGCCGTCCTGGCTGAGGGACTATTGACTTATCGGCTCTGACATAACTCACCTTTATGTGCATTGTCTGGAAGCATCTCCTCTGTTCTCCCCGTCGTTTCTGCTGAGGTATGGCCGGGCGGTCCTCGGGACGGCCCCCTCATGAATTGATCATCGCTCCGGCTCACTTTAATAATTCAAGGCTGATTGCTGGCGAGTCCCGCAGTAAAATGGATCGGCAGAGGTCGCGCGCCGCCCCGCTCGGGGGGGTGAGGGCCCCCAGGGGCCCGTTAATTCATACAGGCCTTGATAGACACGTGTCCTATTCAGAGAGGTCAGGGAGCCCAGTGCGCGGACACGGCTTTTCCCGGGGATGGTCGGGTCAGCGATCCGGGCTACGCGCCTCAGCTGGTGATGGCTAAAGGGGGAGGGAGAGAGGGGGGAGGGGGAGGCAGGGTGAGTGGTTACCTCAGTACTTATAGCCCCTGACCATCTAGATCACCTGGCCTTCTTCCTGACTGTGAGGCCGTTGCTAGTGGCTACTCGTTACCACTAACACAGGCCTGGAACTCACTGGGGGCTGTTTCTGCTATTGAGACCTCTGACATACTCTTACACAGCGGTGTTGATCTGGCTCCTTTCGGTGTGTGTGTGTGTGTGTGTGTGTGTGTGTGTGTGTGTGTGTGCGTGTGTTGAGGTCAAGGATTGTCCAGCCTTATCCTCATCTCATTACTCAAAGCTTCCACTAACCTCTGACCTGGGGACAGAGAGCCTAACCGCACCAGACCACACCATTCCACTACAGAAACCCCGCCAGCCAATCAGAAACCCCATCCAGCCAACCAGACACCCCTCCAGCCAATCAGACACCCCTCCAGCCGATCACACACCCCTCCAGCCCAATCAGAAACCCCCGCCAGCCAATCAGATACCCCTCCAGCCGATCAGAAACCCCTCCAGCCAATCAGACACCCCTCCAGCTAATCAGACACCCCTCCAGTAGACAGGTACTGCAGTTAGACAGGTAGACAGGTAGGTAGACAGGTAGTACAGGTACTGTAGGGAGACAGGTAGACAGGTAGACAGGTAGACAGGTAGTCAGGTAGTCAGGTAGACAGGTAGTCAGGTAGACAGGTAGTCAGGTAGACAGGTAGACAGGTAATTAGGTAGTCAGGTAGACAGGTAGTCAGTTAGTCAGGTAGACAGGTAGTCAGGGTAGTCAGGTAGTCAGATAGACAGGTAGTCAGGTAGTCAGGTAGACAGGTAGTCAGGGTAGACAGGTAGTCAGGTAGTCAGGTAGACAGGTAGTCAGGTAGTCAGGTAGACAGGTAATTAGGTAGTCAGGTAGACAGGTAGACAGGTAGTCAGGTAGTCAGGTAGTCAGGTAGACAGGTAGTCAGGTAGTCAGGTAATTAGGTAGTCAGGTAGACAGGTAGTCAGTTAGTCAGGTAGACAGGTAGAGAGGTAGTCAGGTAGACAGGTAGACAGGTAGACAGGTAGTCAGTTAGTCAGGTAGACAGGTAGAGAGGTAGTCAGGTAGACAGGTAGTCAGGTAGTCAGGTAGTCAGATAGACAGGTAGTCAGGTAGTCATTTAGACAGGTAGTCAGGTAGACAGGTAGTCAGTTAGTCAGGTAGACAGGTAGACAGTAGTCAGGTAGTCAGTTAGACAGGTAGTCAGGTAGACAGGTAGTCAGGTAGTCAGGTAGACAGGTAGACAGGTAGTCAGGTAGTCAGGTAGTCAGTTAGTCAGGTAGACAGGTAGTCAGGTAGTCAGGTAGTCAGGTAGACAGGTAGTCAGGTAGTCCGGGTGAGAGGGAGGCCTATCCCGTAGCCTCCAGACGAGCACAGCTACCTCGCGCTCCAGCTCTGGTTATCCCTATTTATAGCAGCTGTTGACAAAACGCTGCCTATAGGAGAGCCTACAGGTGACTAGCAGGGATGCCCTCACCAACTGGAATAATGAATAGTATTAGGTGTCAATTAAATCAAGGCTTTCCTGGAGATGCAGGTGCTCCACAATGTACTGGCACATCTCGAGAAGACAGGCTCTTCACCCGTGCATGCCGGCGCCGCCATTTTGCATATTAAAGAGCTGAAATTATTTAACTGAAGCAAAAA
>NW_028175945.1:5000-10629 GCF_949987555.1 Borostomias antarcticus
GAGGAGCTAGAGGAGCTAGAGGAGTTAGAGGAGCTAGAGGAGCTAGAGGAGCTAGAGGAGTTAGAGGAGCTAGAGGAGCTAGAGGAGTTAGAGGAGCTAGAGGAGCTAGAGGAGTTAGAGGAGCTAGATGAGCTAGAGGAGTTAGAGGAGCTAGATGAGCTAGAGGAGTTAGAGGAGCTAGAGGAGTTAGAGGAGCTAGAGGAGCTAGAGGAGCTAGAGGAGCTAGAGGAGTTAGAGGAGCTAGAGGAGTTAGAGGAGCTAGATGAGCTAGAGGAGCTAGAGGAGCTGGCCCCACAGACAGCAACTAGACTAGACCCTTCTAAACATCTCTGCCCTGGTTCAACAACAACCCTTCTTTAGTTCAGTAATGATCCATATTCCCCAGAATGAGGGACTATCCAGGATACTGAGAGTCTTAATGATCCAACAACAAGACACACATGCTGCTCAGCCAGAACCTGCTGGAAATAGTACTGTATCATAGCAAATAGCCTGTGTGTGTGTGTGTGCGTGCATGGGTGTGTGTGGGTGTGTGTGTGTGTCCATGCGTGCGTGTGTGTGCGCCTGTGTGTGTGTGTGTCCTGGCAGGACCTCACAAACCATGCTGGTGTTCATTCCAGGGTAATGGAAACTGTTTTCTTTCTCATTATCTGGCAGGAATTTCCATGGTAACCCCTTCATTCTCAGACAGTCAGACAGACAGACAGACAGACAGACAGACAGACAGACAGACAGACAGACAGACAGACAGACAGACAGACAGACAGGCAGTGTGTGTTATAAGTATGTATAAGAATGTGATTCATACAGATAAGACATACTTTATTTCTGTAGCTCTAGCGTTGCTTTAGCCATATGACCACGTGTTCTTTCATGTCAATACAGTCCACTGAATTGAGTTGAGAGAGAGAGAGAGAGAGAGAGAGAGAGAGAGAGAGAGAAAAGAGGAAGAAGACGAGTGCGACCAGAGATGGGAGTGAGAGGAGAGGCTGATAGAATAGAACAGTTGGAGGAAGATGACATGAAAAACAAGATGATGAGTTCATGAGAGAAGACACCGAGACCCCCGAAACACCAAGTTACTCTGACACCGAGAAGTCTCAGGACTGTGTGTGTGTGTGTGTGTGTCTGTGTGTGTGTGTGTCTGTGTCAGGCTGACATGTGAAAGATGTCGGTGTGTATTTCCGAGTTAGACCAGGCCCAGAGTAACTCCATTCCACTCTGCTTTCTACCAGAGCTAAAGAGGCTGGTATTGAACACATTGTGCCTATAAGGGTCAATGTGACCTGTCAGTAAGCATTGTGTGTGTGTGTGTGTGTGTGTGTGTGTGTGTGTGTGTGTGTGTGTGTGTGTGTGTGTGTGTGTGTGTGTGTGTGTGTGCGCGTGTGTGCGGTGCAGTGTTTATCTGTCTTGTAGTAACTTCATGGTTCATTTCAACTTGAAGGAACACTACATTTTGATGAGGTGAAGTGTCACAATGACCTGCCATGAACACAATGTGTATTAGACAGAAAGAGAGAGAGAGAGAGAGAGAGAGAGAGAGGAGGGAGAGAGAGAGAGAGAGATAAAGAGAGAGAGAGAAGGAGAGAGGGAGAGAGGTAGAGAGAGAGGAGAGAGAGAGGAGAGAGAGGGAGAGAGAGAGAGAAGGAGAGAGAGAGGGGGGGAGAGAGAGGAGAGAGAGAGGAGAGAGAGGAGAGAGAAAGAGAGGAGAGAGAGAGAAAAAGAGAGAGAGAGAGAGGAGAGAGAGAGAGAAAGAGAGCGCTCTCCGAGCTGAAAGCTCCATTAGCAGTCAGGGGTCAGCGGTGTGTCTGAGGGTCTGTAGAGTGTATTGGTTAAGGTGACCCCCTGGATCATGGCCACTCAGACTGCAGACCTTAGCAAAGATAAGGTTTTCCCTATCCAGACAAATAACCTAGTCTGCTCCGGAAAATATCTATGTCTGTCAAACTTGCTCCTTTTAAAGACTATTAAAAACGATTGGTTCTGTAAACTCATCCCCATGGATGAATGATAACATACGTGGTCTTAAAAGAGAGTGCAGAAAGGTTGAGCAAAGGTGGAAGAATACTAAGCCGGAGGTTCGTTTTATTGATATGAATATGGAACTCCTATAATCTTTTAATCAGAAAGTCAAAGCCTATTTCTAAAATCAGATCTGTTGCACTAAGGAATATAGCTGCAAGCAGCAATAACGTGGCCAAGTGCAACAAACGCATCAAAGGCAACAAGCCAAACACGCCATAGCTACATTTGAGCTACACGCCCACTGATTTCAATGAAAATACAATGAAAGCGCAATCGGGGGGTCGTTAAAAAAAAAGAAGCTTATATCGACATAAAAAATTAATCTGGTGATTTTGAGTCCAATGAGTAAGTTGTAGAGCATGCTGTGACCTAACTATTAGAGCAATATGAAACCCATTTGGCCACGGGGGGGCGCCATAGCGCTAGATTGTGTTTTAGCCACTTCTAAGCATTTTGGCTTGTTATAGCGCCACCCTGTAGCCAATCAGCTTCATCTTTCTCCGGTGACCATAAGGCAAGCCCGGTACCACTGTACCTAGTTTCGGAAAAATGGGCCATGGCGGTTAGGCCAAAACCGGAATTGAGCTCTCTAGCGCCCCCATTTGATTTGATCGTGCCAATAATAGAGGTTTAGCCTCCGTTCATCTTTGGTTGTATACATACAAAGTTTTGTGGTTTTCCATGCCAGCCTTCAGAACCTATACACCTTCATGTGAAAAGCCACGCCCTCTCCTATATTGATTGGCTCATAGTGGCTCTTTTAATCAACTCTTCTAACTTATGCTGAGATGGAACTTTAGATAGTGGCCCCTAGATTGGATGTACGGGGTTCATGCAGATCTCCAGTTACCTAACGATATGCTCTTGTACCACTGTACCAGGTTTTGGAAAAATTGGCATGGCGGTTAGGGATAAACAGGAAATGATCTCTCTCACTTTATACTAGTCCAAACCCTGTGTCTGTGTTTGTGTGTCGAGATATGTCTCAACTCCCCCCATTTACAATGTCCAAAAAATTTATGGAGGTGAATGGTCGGCCATGTTTGGGCGGCTCGTGGATCCTCCCCTTGATTTGGATCCGCTCCAAAATGTAATGGGTTCTAATCGGCCCATCCTACACCCTTCCACCAAGTTTCATGAAAATCAGTCTGGTAGTTTTTGCGGACAAGCCAAGAAACGGCTCGTGCACCCGCCTTATGATTCGGATCCAGTCTAAAATGTAATATAAATTGAAAAGGAAATAGAGTCAGTGGGGGGCATGGTAGGGGGACAGCCTTGCTAAGCCTTGCTAATGAGGCTGATGGTCGTGAGGAAGACGCTGTGGCGCAAGGTCTGGGTCCTGAGGGAGCGCAGCCTCTTGCCGGAGGGAAGTGATTCAAAGAGGTTGTGACTGGGGTGGGAGGGGTCGGCCACAATCTTTCTGGCCCATTTCAGGGCCCTGGAGGTGTGCAGGTCCTGGAGGGATGGCAGTTAACTACCGATCACCCTCTCAGCGGAGCGGATGATGCGCTGCAGTCTGGCCTTATCTTTTTTCTGTTGCGGCAGAGAACCAGACGGTGATGGAGGAGGTGAGGATGGACTTGATGGAGGTGTAGAAGAGTACCATCAATGCACTTGGCATGTGGAATTCCATCAGCTGCCTCAAGAAGTACATTTTCTGATGTGTTTTTTGGTGAGAGGTGTTCATCTCCCACTTGAGGTCCCAGGAGATGGTGGTGCCCAGGGTGGAGGGGGGGCTGGGTTCTTCCTAAAGTCTTCAACCTTCTCCACTGTCTTGAGAGGTTGTTTTTGCCACACCATGACAGCAGCTGGTCGATTTCCCACCTGCAGACTGACTGGTCGCCCTTGGAGATGAGTCCAATAAGGGTGTTGTCGTTCGCAAACTTCGGGAGCTTGACAGACTGATGGCTGGAGGTGCAGCTGTTCGTGTACAGGGAGAAGAGTAGGGGGGAAAGAACACAGCCTTGGGGGGAGCCTGTGCTGACAGACCTGGAGTTAGAGACGAGCTTGCCCAGCTTCACATGCTGCTTCCTGTCAGACAGGAAGTCAGTGATCCATCTGCAGGTGGAGTCGGACATGCGCAGCTGGGAGAGCACACCCTCCAGAGTGGGCAGGAGGATGGTGTTGAAAGCAGAGCTGAAGTCCACAAACAGGATCCTGCCGTAGGTGCCTGCGGACTCCAGGTGCTGGAGAATGTTGTGAGGGGACATGTTTACTGCGTCCTCCACTGACCTGTTGATGGTGGAGGTCTTGAAGCAGGCTGGAACATGGCATGTCTCTAGTGAGGTGTCAGTGAACCACAGGGACAACTGGTCAGGCCGATGAACATGTCTCCTCATCTGCTCCGTTGACGTGGTGTGCCCCAGGGCTCTATCCTTGGTCCCATTATTTTCTCACTGTACATGCTACCCCTTGGTGTCTTAATTGGTCGTTTTAAGTGTATGTCATATCACTGTTATACAGATACACTCAATTGTACTTCTCTTTGAAACCAAGTGACCTAAGCAAGCTCTCTATCTTGCAATCCTATCAAGGACTGGATGTTCAAGGTCTTTGTCTCCTGTCTCGATATCTGTAATTCATTGTTTACAATCTTAAAGCAGCTACAAGGAGTTTTAAATTTTTTGTCACCTGTGGACAAAATCATTAGTGTCTTCGCTCCAGCTGGTCCAAAATGCAGCCGCTAGACTCTTAACTAAAAAACTTTGCAGATCACACATCACAACAGTACTGGCCACCCTACAGTGGTTACCCATTCACAGTAGAATTCATTTAAAAATCATTTTAGGCTGGACCCTATTTCTGAAACTTTATGACCCCTTTATGACCCCAGGTCTTCCAACCAAGACCGTCTGGGGTTCCTGAAAGCTCAAAACTAAGGGTGGAAATGATTGGATACTACGGTACTAACATGATTAGATACTGGATGGATACTACAGTACTAACAGGATGAAGTACTGGATGGATACTACAGTACTAACACAATGAAGTACTGGATGGATACTACAGTACTAACAGGATGAAGTACTGGATGGATACTACAGTACTAACAGGATGAAGTACTGGATGGATACAACAGTACTAACAGGATGAAGTACTGGATGGACTACGGTACTGACCTGCTGAGGAAGGTGCCGTGGGGAAGGCGGACAGGGAAACCGTAGCGGATCATGCGGACCATCTCCAGCACGCCCAGGTACTGCAGCTGGCTGGACACGTGGAAACTGTCAAAGCTGTCGGCCTGGCCGGCAACGTTAGGGCGCACACACTCCACACAGTGAGGGGTACAGGCCTGCAGCTTACTGACCACCTCGGACAGGGAGTTCTGAGAGGAGAGGAGAGGAGAGGAGGGGAGAGGAGAGGAGAGGAGAGGAGAGGAGAGGAGAGGAGAGGAGAGGAGAGGAGAGGAGAGGAGAGGAGAGGAGAGGAGAGGAGAGGAGAGAGGGGAGGAGTGGAGAGGAGGGGAGGGGAGGGGAGAGAGGAGGAGGGGAGAGGAGAAGAGAGGAGAGGAGCGAAGAGAAGCGAAGAAGAGAGGACGGGGGAGGAGAAGAGAGGAAAGGAGGGGAGAGAAGAGGAGAGGAAAAGAGAAGAGAGGGGTGGAGAG
>NW_028175944.1:0-2500 GCF_949987555.1 Borostomias antarcticus
AGTACTAGCGAGGTAGTAATAGCGAGGTAGTAATAGCGAGGTAGTAATAGCGAGGTAGTAATAGCGAGGTAGTAATATCTAGGTAGTAATATCTAGGTAGTAATATCTAGGTAGTAATAGCGAGGTAGTAATAGAGAGGTAGTAATAGCGAGGTAGTACTAGCGAGGTAGTAATATCTAGGTAGTAATATCTAGGTAGTAATATCTAGGTAGTACTAGCGAGGTAGTAATATCTAGGTGGATACAGAACGAGGCTCACTAACGTACATTCTCCCGACCTACTAACGTTAGACTGACAACTCCAGTCATGTTCCTCTTACCGGTCATGTTCCTCTTACCGGTCAAGCCTCTCAATGTCACGCCGAGCCGGGCTGTCCTGCAGCCGAGGTTAGGGTTGGGGTTGGGGTTAGGGTTGGGGGTTGGGGTTGGGGTTGGGGTTAGGGTTGGGGTTAGGGTCGAGGCTGCCCGCTATCCTCCCCAGCGAGGCTGCGGCCCCGGCCTCTCCGAGCACCGAACACACCCGGCGACGTCCCGAAGAGACTGCTGCGGAGACCCAGCGTGTAGTGCAGCAGGTAACGGAGGACGCCATTTTTGGGTCACTGTCAAGACAGTCACAGACTGCGCATGTGCGAACTAAGAGTTTTGACGACGTTCTTGGTAGTACCCAGCAGATGTCGCTATTGAGCCTAGAATGAATCACCAAGGTAAGACTTTCCAAATTTCCCAACTCAGACCGTGCTTGCCTTGACCATTTCAAATCAAATCTCACTGAATACATTTGTCTGGACAGCCCCCCTCTGTCCTGGGTTGAGCGGGGTCAAGGGTCATTGAGGAGGGCGAGTCTAAAGTTCACAGTTCCCCAGCTGCAGCTCGAGGTCAAGACCAGATTATACCCTGGTTTTTGTGCAGTTATAAGATTGAACGTTTCTGCTCTGTAGGTGGTCATTGAGCTAGACAGTCTGGACTGACAGAGACTCCTTGGGGCCACTACTAGGTCAAGAGAGAGAGAGAGTGAGAGGGAGAGGGAGAGGGAGAGAGATGGAGAGAGGGAGGGAGGAAGAAAGAGAGGGAGAGAGAGGGACAGAGAGACAGAGGGAGAGAGAGAGGGAGAGGGAGAGAGAGGGAGAGATGGTGAGAGAGAGCGAGAGAGAGAGGGGCAGAGAGAGAGAGAAAGAGAGGGAGAGAGAGAGGGACAGAGAGAGAAAGAGAGGGAGAGAGGGAGAGAGAGAGAGAGAGAGGGAGAGAGAGAGGGAGAGAGAGAGAAAGAGAGAGAGAAAGAGAGAGAGAGAGAGTGTGTGTGCAGTGTGTAGTGTGGACATGAGGGAATGAAGAGGAATACTGTCACCATGACGTAGTGAAGAGAGAAAGATCTCAGTTGAGAGAATGTCGGTGGCACCGGATCAGAGATGATGAGAGATGAGAGACAGGCTTCATCTCCCCCTCCCTCCCTCCCTCCCTCCCTCCCTCCCTCTCTCTCTCTTCTCTCTCTCTCCCTCGCTCTCTCTCTTTCTCTCTGTCTCTCTCTCTACGTCTCTCTCTCTCACTCTCTCTCTCCCTCCCTACCTCTCTCTCTCTCACTCCCTCCCCCTCTCTCTATATCTCTCTTTCTCTCTGTCTCTCTCTCTACGTCTCTCTCTCTCACTCTCTCTCTCCCTCCCTACCTCTCTCTCTCTCTCCCTCCGTCTCTCTCTCTCCCTCTCCCTCTCTCTCTCTCTACGTCTCTCTCTCTCTGTCTCTCTCTCTCCCTCCCTCTCTCTCTCTCTCTCTCTCCCTCTCCGTCTCTTTCTCTCTCTCCGTCTCTCTCTCTCTCTCTCTCCGTCTCGCTCTTCCTACTCATTCCCCGCCATCTCCACGGCGACGGGAAAAATAGCATCCTGGCTCTGTGTGTGTGTGTGTGTGTGTGTGTGTGTGTGTGTGTGCGTGTGAGGAATTTCTACAGAGCTCTGACATTTGCCACTCAGTAATGTAAATACCATGGAGACAACAGGCTGTGAGATCCTGGACCGTCCTCAGCCACGCCCCTTCATCTGAGCCACGCCCCTTCATCTGAGCCACGCCCCTTCATCTGAGCCACGCCCCTTCATCTGAGCCAGAGCTGCTGCCGTTTCCATCAGCAAACCAAATATCCACAAGATATGATTGTGTGATGGTCTGGGTCATGAGCTGATGGCTGTTAGCAGGGTTTTTCGACCTGCTTCTCTTGAAATGGTTTATTAGATGGTTATTAGTATTATATTAGTTACAGATGAACTGGGTAGAGTACAGGCGCTTCGGATCCCTCACTTAAAGTGATAAGTACAATATATACAGTATTTGACTTTAACTTAGTGAAATCCAGAAGGTTGACTTGATCTCTCTCTCCCTTCCCCAGATTCTGTGAGTCAGTCGGGGTCACAGGGGTCAAGCCATGTGGGTCGGGGGGGGGGGGGCAGAGTTGGTCACTCCCTCTCCACACCCACCATTACTCCCCATTGTGACATCATAGAGGGCCCGGTTCAAAG
>NW_028175944.1:7500-15000 GCF_949987555.1 Borostomias antarcticus
TACTCTTCTCTTCTCTACTCTACTCTTGTCTGCTTTACTCTACTCTTCTCTACTCTACTCTACTCTGCTCTGCTCTACTCTACTCTTCTCTTCTCTAGTCTGCTCGACTCTACTCTACTCTACTCTACTCTACTCTGCTCTGCTCTGCTCTACTCTACTCTACTCTTCTCTTCTCTACTCTACTCTTCTCTGCTTTACTCTACTCTTCTCTACTCTACTCTACTCTGCTCTGCTCTGCTCTGCTCTGCTCTGCTCTACTCTACTCTTCTCTTCTCTTCTCTACTCTACTCTACTCTACTCTACTCTACTCTACTCTACTCTACTCTACTCTACTCTACTTTGCTCTGCTCTGCTCTACTCTACTCTACTCTACTCTTCTCTACTCTACTCTACTCTACTCTACTCTACTCTTCTCTACTCTACTCTACTCTGCTCTGCTCTGCTCTGCTCTGCTCTACTCTACTCTGCTCTACTCTACTCTACTCTGCTCTACTCTACTCTTCTCTACTCTACTCTGCTCTACTCTACTCTACTCTGCTCTGCTCTGCTCTGCTCTGCTCTGCTCTACTCTACTCTACTCTGTTCTACTCTGCTCTACTCTACTCTGCTCTACTCTGCTCTACTCTGCTTTACTCTACTCTGCTCTACTCTACTTTACTCTACTCAACTCAACTCTACTCTACTTATTTCGACTCGCTTGGGATTTATTTATAGTTTTCCACAGCAGAACCAAGTGCGGCCAGTTGTCATACCAACTCTACTCTACTCTACTCTGCTCTGCTCTACTCTACTCTACTCTACTCTACTCTACTCTACTCTACTCTTCTCTTCTCTTCTCTTCTCTTCTATTCTCTTCTCTACTCTGCTTTACTCTACTCTGTTCTACTCTGCTCTACTCTACTCTACTCTACTCTACTCTACTCTACTCTACTCTACTCTACTATACTATACTATACTCTGCTTTACTCTACTCTACTCTACTCTACTCTACTAAACTGTACTCTACTCTACTATACTCTACTCTACTACTGTGCTTTACTCTACTCTACTCTACTCTACTCTACTCTACTCTACTTTACTTTGCTCTGCTCGACTCTGCTTTACTCTACTCTGCTCTACTCTACTCTACTCTACTCTACTCTACTCTACTCTTCTCTTCTCTTCTCTTCTCTTCTCTACTCTACTCTACTCTACTCTACTCTACTCTACTCTGCTCTACTCTGCTCTGCTCTGCTCTACTCTACTCTACTCTGTTCTACTCTGCTCTACTCTGCTCTACTCTGCTTTACTCTACCCTGCTCTACTCTACTTTACTCTACTCTACTCAACTCAACTCTACTCTACTTATTTCGACTCGCTGGGGATTTATTTATAGTTTTCCACAGCAGAACCAAGTGTGGCCAGTTGTCATACCAACTCTACTCTACTCTACTCTGCTCTGCTCTGCTCTACTCTACTCTACTCTACTCTACTCTACTCTACTCTACTCTTCTATTCTCTTCTATTCTCTACTCTACTCTACTCTACTCTACTCTGTTCTACTCTGCTCTACTGTACTCTACTCTACTCTACTCTACTAAACTGTACTCTACTCTACTATACTCTACTCTACTACTGTGCTTTACTCTACTCTACTCTACTCTGCTTTACTTTGCTCTGCTCGACTCTGCTGTACTCTACTCTACTCTGCTCTACTCTACTCTACTCTACTCTACTCTACTCTACTCTACTCTACTCTACTCTGCTCTGCTCTGCTCTGCTTTGCTCTACTCTACTCTTCTCTTCTCTACTCTACTCTTCTCTGCTTTACTCTACTCTTCTCTACTCTACTCTACTCTGCTCTGCTCTACTCTACTCTTCTCTTCTCTAGTCTGCTCGACTCTACTCTACTCTACTCTACTCTACTCTACTCTACTCTGCTCTGCTCTACTCTTCTCTTTTCTACTCTACTCTTCTCTGCTTTACTCTACTCTTCTCTACTCTACTCTACTCTGCTCTGCTCTGCTCTACTCTTCTCTACTCTGCTCGACTCTACTCTACTCTACTCTACTCTGCTCTGCTCTGCTCTACTCTACTCTACTCTTCTCTACTCTACTCTACTCTACTCTTCTCTTCTCTTCTCTACTCTACTCTACTCTACTCTGCTCTGCTCTACTCTGCTCTGCTCTGCTCTGCTCTACTCTACTCTTCTCTTCTCTACTCTACTCTGCTCTGCTCTGCTCTACTCTACTCTACTCTGCTCTACTCTACTCTTCTCTACTCTACTCTACTCTGCTCTACTCTACTCTACTCTAATCTACTCTTCTCTTCTCTTCTCTACTCTACTCTACTCTTCTCTACTCTACTCTGCTCTGCTCTACTCTTCTCTTCTCTTCTCTTCTCTACTCTACTCAACTCTTCTCTACTCTACTCTGCTCTGCTCTACTCTACTCTGCTCTACTATACTCTACTCTACTCTACTCGGCTCTACTCTACTCTGCTCTACTCTACTCTACTCTTCTCTTCTCTACTCTACTCTACTCTGCTCTGCTCTACTCTGCTCTGCTCTGCTCTGCTCTACTCTTCTCTTCTCTACTCTACTCTACTCTGCTCTGCTCTGCTCTACTCTACTCTACTCTGCTCTACTCTACTCTTCTCTTCTCTTCTCTACTCTACTCTACTCTGCTCTACTCTACTCTACTCTACTCTACTCTTCTCTTCTCTACTCTACTCTACTCTACTCTTCTCTACTCTGCTCTGCTCTGCTCTACTCTTCTCTTCTCTTCTCTTCTCTACTCTACTCTACTCTTCTCTTCTCTACTCTACTCTACTCTGCTCTGCTCTACTCTACTCTGCTCTACTATACTCTACTCTTCTCTACTCTACTCTACTCTTCTCTACTCTACTCTACTCTACTCTACTCTACTCTACTCTACTCTGCTCTACTCTACTCTACTCTACTCTGCTCTACTATACTCTACTCTACTCTTCTCTACTCTGCTCTGCTCTACTCTGCTCTGCTCTGCTCTACTATACTCTACTCTGCTCTGCTCTGCTCTGCTCTGCTCTACTCTACTCTACTCTACTCTACTCTGCTCTACTCTACTCTACTCTACTCTTCTCTACTCTTCTCTACTCGACTCTACTCTACTCTGCTCTACTCTACTCTACTCTTCTCTACTCTACTCTACTCTACTCTTCTCTACTCTACTCTACTCTACTCTGCTCTGCTCTACTCTGCTCTGCTCTACTCTACTCTACTCGTCTCTACTCTACTCTACTCTACTCTGCTCTGCTCTACTCTACTCTTCTCTTCTCTACTCTACTCTACTCTTCTCTACTCTACTCTGCTCTACTCTACTCTACTCTACTCTACTCTACTCTTCTCTACTCTACTCTACTCTGCTCTGCTCTGCTCTACTCTACTCTGCTCTACTCTTCTCTACTCTACTCTGCTCTACTCTACTCTACTCTACTCTTCTCTACTCTACTCTACTCTACTCTGCTCTACTCTGCTCTACTCTACTCTGCTCTACTCTACTCTACTCTACTCTACTCTACTCTACTCTGCTCTGCTCTACTCTACTCGTCTCTACTCTACTCTACTCTACTCTACTCTACTCTGCTCTACTATACTCTACTCTACTCTGCTCTACTCTACTCTACTCTACTCTACTCTACTCTACTCTGCTCTGCTCTACTCTACTCGTCTCTACTCTACTCTACTCTACTCTGCTCTACTATACTCTACTCTACTCTGCTCTACTCTACTCTTCTCTACTCTACTCTACTCTACTCTGCTCTGCTCTGCTCTGCTCTACTCTACTCTGCTCTACTATACTCTACTCTACTCTGCTCTGCTCTACTCTTCTCTACTCGTCTCTACTCTACTCTACTCTACTCTACTCTGCTCTGCTCTACTCTTCTCTACTCTTCTCTACTCTACTCTACTCTACTCTTCTCTACTCTACTCTACTCTACTCTGCTCTGCTCTACTCTACTCTACTCTGCTCTGCTCTACTCTACTCTGCTCTGCTCTACTCTACTCTACTCTACTCTACTCTACTCTTCTCTACTCTACTCTACTCTACTCTGCTCTACTCTACTCTACTCTACTCTACTCTACTCTACTCTGCTCTGCTCTGCTCTGCTCTACTCTTCTCTACTCTACTCTACTCTTCTCTACTCTGCTCTACTCTTCTCTACTCTTCTCTACTCTGCTCTGCTCTACTCTTCTCTACTCTACTCTACTCTACTCTACTCTTCTCTTCTCTACTCTACTATACTCTACTCTTCTCTACTCTGCTCTACTCTTCTCTTCTCTACTCTTCTCTACTCTGCTCTACTCTACTCTACTCTACTCTACTCTACCCTACTCTGCTCTACTCTACTCTACTCTACTCTTCTCTACTCTGCTCTGCTCTACTCTACTCTACTCTACTCTACTCTGCTCTACTCTACTCTGCTCTACTCTGCTCTACTCTACTCTACTCTACTCTACTCTACTCTACTCTGCTCTGCTCTACTCTACTCTACTCTACTCTGCTCTACTCTACTCTGCTCTACTCTGCTCTACTCTGCTTTACTCTACTCTGCTCTACTCTACTTTACTCTACTCAACTCAACTCTACTCTACTTATTTCGACTCGCTGGGGATTTATTTATAGTTTTCCACAGCAGAACCAAGTGCGGCCAGTTGTCATACCAACTCTACTCTACTCTACTCTGCTCTGCTCTACTCTACTCTACTCTACTCTACTCTACTCTACTCTTCTCTTCTCTTCTCTTCTCTTCTCTTCTCTTCTCTTCTCTTCTCTTCTATTCTCTTCTCTACTCTGCTTTACTCTACTCTGTTCTACTCTGCTCTGCTCTACTCTACTCTGCTCTGCTCTACTCTACTCTACTCTACTCTACTCTACTCTACCCTACTCTACTCTACTCTACTCTACTCTACTCTACTCTGCCTTACTCTACTCTACTTTACTCTACTCTGTCTTACTCTACTCTTCTCTGCTCTACTCTACTCTACTCTTCTCTACTCTACTCTACTCTACTCTTCTCTACTCTACTCTACTCTTCTCTTCTCTACTCTGCTCTGCTCTACTCTACTCTGCTCTGCTCTACTATACTCTACTCTACTCTACTCTACTCTACTCTACTCTACTCTACTCTACTCTACTCTACTCTGCTCTACTCTACTCTACTCTGCTCTACTATACTCTACTCGTCTCTACTATACTCTACTCTACTATACTCTACTCGTCTCTACTATACTCTACTCTACTATACTCTACTCTTCTCTACTCTACTCTACTCTGCTCTGCTCTACTCTACTCTGCTCTACTATACTCTACTCTACTCTACTCTACTCTACTCTGCTCTACTCTACTCTACTCTGCTCTACTATACTCTACTCTACTCTGCTCTGCTCTACTCTACTCTACTCTACTATACTCTACTCTGCTCTGCTCTACTCTACTCTACTCTGCTCTGCTCTGCTCTACCCTTCTCTACTCTACTCTACTCTACTCTGCTCTACTCTACTCTTCTCTACTCTACTCTACTCTACTCTACTCTACTCTACTCTACTCTGCTCTACTATACTCTACTCTTCTCTACTCTACTCTACTCTGCTCTGCTCTACTCTACTCTGCTCTACTATACTCTACTCTACTCTACTCTACTCTGCTCTGCTCTACTCTTCTCTTCTCTTCTCTTCTCTACTCTACTCTACTCTACTCTACTCTACTCTACTCTACTCTACTCTACTCTTCTCTACTCTACTCTACTCTGCTCTACTCTACTCTACTCTACTCTACTCTACTCTACTCTACTCTGCTCTGCTCTGCTCTACTCTACTCTACTATACTATACTCTGCTCTGCTCTGCTCTACTCTACTCGTCTCTACTCTACTCTACTCTACTCTGCTCTGCTCTACTCTTCTCTTCTCTTCTCTTCTCTACTCTACTCTACTCTACTCTGCTCTGCTCTACTCTTCTCTTCTCTTCTCTTCTCTACTCTACTCTACTCTTCTCTTCTCTACTCTACTCTACTCTTCTCTACTCTACTCTACTCTGCTCTGCTCTACTCTACTCTACTCTGCTCTACTATACTCTACTCGTCTCTACTATACTCTACTCTACTATACTCTACTCGTCTCTACTATACTCTACTCTACTATACTCTACTCTTCTCTACTCTACTCTGCTCTGCTCTACTCTACTCTGCTCTACTCTACTCTACTCTACTCTACTCTACTCTACTCTACTCTACTCTACTCTACTCTACTCTGCTCTACTCTACTCTGCTCTACTATACTCTACTCTACTCTGCTCTGCTCTACTCTACTCTTCTCTACTCTGCTCTACTCTACTCTACTCTACTCTTCTCTACTCTGCTCTACTCTACTCTGCTCTACTCTGCTCTACTCTACTCTACTCTACTCTACTCTACTCTGCTCTGCTCTACTCTACTCTACTCTACTCTACTCTACTCTGCTCTACTCTACTCTGCTCTACTCTGCTCTACTCTGCTTTACTCTACTCTGCTCTACTCTACTTTACTCTACTCAACTCAACTCTACTCTACTTATTTCGACTCGCTGGGGATTTATTTATAGTTTTCCACAGCAGAACCAAGTGCGGCCAGTTGTCATACCAACTCTACTCTACTCTACTCTGCTCTGCTCTACTCTACTCTACTCTACTCTACTCTACTCTACTCTTCTCTTCTCTTCTCTTCTCTTCTCTTCTATTCTCTTCTCTACTCTGATTTACTCTACTCTGTTCTACTCTGCTCTGCTCTACTCTACTCTGCTCTGCTCTACTCTACTCTACTCTACTCTACTCTACTCTACCCTACTCTACTCTACTCTACTCTACTCTACTCTACTCTGCCTTACTCTACTCTACTTTACTCTACTCTGTCTTACTCTACTCTTCTCTGCTCTACTCTACTCTACTCTACTCTACTCTTCTCTACTCTACTCTACTCTACTCTTCTCTACTCTACTCTACTCTACTCTTCTCTTCTCTACTCTGCTCTGCTCTACTCTACTCTGCTCTACTCTACTCTACTCTACTCTACTCTACTCTACTCTACTCTACTCTACTCTGCTCTACTCTACTCTACTCTGCTCTACTATACTCTACTCGTCTCTACTCTACTCTACTCTACTATACTCTACTCGTCTCTACTATACTCTACTCTACTATACTCTACTATACTCTACTCTACTCTACTCTACTCTACTCTACTCTACTCTGCTCTACTCTACTCTACTCTGCTCTACTATACTCTACTCTACTCTACTCTGCTCTGCTCTGCTCTACTCTACTCTACTATACTCTACTCTACTCTGCTCTACTCTACTCTACTCTGCTCTGCTCTGCTCTACTCTTCTCTACTCTACTCTACTCTACTCTGCTCTACTCTACTCTACTCTACTCTACTCTACTCTACTCTACTCTACTCTACTATACTCTACTCTTCTCTACTCTACTCTACTCTGCTCTGCTCTA
>NW_028175943.1:0-14207 GCF_949987555.1 Borostomias antarcticus
AGAGAGAGAGAGAGAGAAGGAGAGAGAGGGGGAGAGAGAGAGAGAGGGAGAGAGAGAGAGGGGAGAGAGAGGGGGGAGAGAGAGAGAGAGAGAGAGAGAGAGCGAGAGAGAGATGGGGGGGTAGATGTGTCATGGCTCATTTTCATTCAACAGGTTCCAAAGACATCTGATCAATTCCCAAGAGACTAAACAATAAACGAGCAGTCGTTAGTTACAACATCTAATTAATCTCAAAGACACTAAACAATAAACAAGCTGTCGTTAATTACACATCTAATCAATCTCAAACAGACTATTCAACGATAAATAAGCAGTCATTAAGTGCAATTATTCATTCATACAGTGCACTGCAACTTTTATTCCTGTATTTTCTTTTTCCTGCATTTTGTTTTAAATGTCCTTTTTTGCATTTAGTTTTATATGAACTTTTATGTGTTGCACTTTGTCTTGATGCTTTTAATGTCTCATGTGAAGCACTTTGAATCGCCTTGTTGCTGAAATGTGCTACAAATAAACTTGCCTTGCCCCGTTGCCCATAGATTTTCCAAGTTAAAGTCCGCAGATCAAGGGCGTAAGACAGAGTGTTAGAGGATTCACCTCCCAGGGTAAAACCCCCCAGGTAAGAGGGAGGTCTGGCAGAGGAATGACGCCCCAGGGCGGTAGAATTAGTCATCTCCCCCGGGATCAGTTTCACAAAGACCAGCCTGGATTTTCATGTGGGTCACTGCAGCCGTAGGCTAGTGGGAGATGTAACCTGAACACACGCACGCTGGCACACACACACACACACACACACACACACACCACGCACACACACACACACACACACACACACACTCTCTCTCACTCTCTCTCAGTAGTGCAGTGGAGGATGTAATGTATACTTCTTCCACAGACACGCAGTAGCCTATATCCACCACCGATGTAAAAATGGAACAATCTTAGAATATGTGCTGTTATGGTAAACCCACTTCTGCCACCACTATACACACTCTCAGATACACACACACCGTTGCCAATGGCCCCAAGAGCGTGCGTGTGGGCTCCAATCACACGGCCGACCTGGCTTGTCCCTTAATCACAAGCAATCTGAGTCAGAGCCACACCGGCTCCGTTCTGATCCGTTTCCACCTATTATCCCGTGCTGGTAACCGGACACGGTGTTCAACATGGGCTGCTGGTCTTAGATTACAGCCAGGTTACTGAACACCCAGCAGTCTTAACCAGCACCTCCACAAACATGGTCCTTCACATCACACAACTACTACTCAACACACAACTACTCAACACACAGCCACTACTCAACACACAACTACTACTCAACACACAACAACTACTCAACACACTACTACTCAACACACAACAACTACTCCACACACAACAACTACTCCACACACAACAACTACTCCACACACAACAACTACTCAACACACAACAACTACCCAACACACAACAACTACTCAACACACAACTACTCAACACACAACTACTCAACACACAACAACTACTCAACACACAACAACTACTCAACACACAACTACTACTCAACACACAACCACTACTCAACACACAACTACTACTCAACACACAACAACTACTCAACACACAACAACTACTCAACACACAACTACTCAACACACAACTACTCAACACACAACAACTACTCAACACACAACAACTACTCAACACACAACTACTACTCAACACACAACTACTACTCAACACACAACAACTACTCAACACACAACAACTACTCAACACACAACAACTGAACGCTCTTTAGATTAATGTTCCAATTTGACGCGTGTTTATTATTAATAATGAATGATTTCAACACATGACGCAGTGTTAATAGCATGCAGGGGAAGACCATACATGAGACCAGGCTGCTAACTGGGGCAGTTCTGACTGACACCAAAGTTGTGAGAAACATTGAAAGGGGTATTTCCTGGGGGTAACTTGGACGTTTTGTAAACATACGCAACGAGGGTAACTTGTACAACCTACAGACTGGTGAGGATAGTCAATTGGCGAATATTTTGGTCTTTCTAAACCCACGAAATGAAACAAAACTTCCACAAAATAGAGAAATAATCCTTGTGAGATAACAGGCTGCTGGATGTGGCGATGCATCGTTGCGCGCTGGCAACATTGTTTCACGTCAGTTTCAAACTGATACATTAGAAACGGCACAGAAAACAGAGTAACAGAGTAACAGAGTAACAGTGGGTTATTTACCAGTAACAGTGGGTTATTTACCAGTAACAGTGGGTTATTTACCAGTAACGATGCGTGTTTTCTCGACCAGACCTCCAGATCTCTCTCGGTGCTTCTCTCTCGCTCGGAGGCCGGATGCCTTCTTTCCACCCACCCGCAAAAACAGCTCGTCTTCGTCGTTGTTGCTTCTCTCTACCCACCTGACTCCGTAAATAAAACTCACCTAACTGTTTTCAAAGGTGTAGACCTACACAATTATACAGACTAGATTCCGAAACCTCACTCCCGTGGCGAGAATGGAGTTTCTGGAGACTGCGAGCGGATGGTGTCGACAGATGAGCCGGGAGGGGTAGAGACCGTGGCTGGCCGCTTTCTGACGCCTCCTCCTTGCGTCTGACACGGGGAGAGAATCTGGTTCGAGCTTCTCTGGTCGTTAACGTTTTATGGTCCAATGATGTGGGATTAGCTGTTCTCTGGCGCCTCCTGCTGGACAAAAAGCGGATTCGCATTCTTGTGGACTAGCAGGCCTAGTAGCAAAGAGTATGGAATGCCAAGAGGGGCACTTAGGTGGATTTTCGGCACCCGCCTGAAGAGGGCGCTCGTGTAGCGTTGTCGCCATCATGGACTGTGATCTGCTGCCTAATTCATCCAGTTAGGTCAACATTAAGACAGTGTTCTGCAATAAATGGTCAGAATTATCAGAGTACATGTCCAGAGCTCGCCTTTCACCAGTTCCCCACATATTCTGACAGGTAATTGTATGTTTTAGATGTTCACAAAAGTGTAGAAATGGGAATTTACTGGACATGTCAGCTAGCTAGCTAGCTAATGTTAGCTGTTCACTAAAGATCCTGACAGGTAATTGTTTTTTGTTTTTTTAACAAAAGTGTAGAAATGTGTTCTGAATTACAAACAGTACACTGATCTCAACCTAGGAGAAAAGGGCCTTAAAGTGCCCAGCCTGGCACAGGTTGATCTAATCACAGCCCTGGAAAATAACTTTAAAAACAAAACATCACATCAGTTATTCACACAGATGGCTTGGGGAGGAAGCTACCTGCCAGTAGTATGAAGGTTCTGGGTGAGTGTGACAGAGTGGTGTGTGACAGGAAGATGTGCCAAGAGGCGCTCATCTACATGGTCATGTTATTGTTACGCATCAGAATCCATCACATCCTGCGGGAAGAAAACCGCCGGATCTCTCAGCCAAACCAGAAGAGAAACAACATTTCTCAAAATCAGTCAATAAATCAATAAAACAAACATGTATGTTCTTTGTATTATCTTTGTTGTAAGATAAGATATTTAAGAAAAACATTATTGTCCATTAAATGTACATGTAATGGAAATGTGTCTTTGGCACTCTGGCAACAGTAGGCCTACAAAAACTGACAATAAAAAAATAAAGTCAATAAAAATAAAAAACATAAAATGAATCTATTATCTATACAGTGTTCTGTATTCTTGATCTTTGGGGGGGGGGGTATTGTATTATAGTAGGCTCTTGTTTAGAACAGCCACAGCAGAGGGCCCAAATGATTACTTGCATCCATTCTTCCTGTCTAGTGGGACCTTGAGTCTCCTGCCAGATGACAACAGCTGGAATGATGGGGTGGGTGGGGTCATTATAGATCTGGGTTGATTTCTTTTGTTATGGGCTGATTGGTTGACCTTTTGTAAACCTGTGTGGATGTAGCTGTAGACCTATCAGCCCATAGGCCTGTTGAATGAGTCAATTGAAGGCTATAGTATTTGTGCAGAATCTGCAGATTTAATTGTATATGTTATGAAGATAAAATAAAAAAGAGTTCTATCATAGTAGTGGGAATTCATGATAATTTATAATTTAGCAAAAGCAAGTGTCAATATGAAAAAGTGAGTGAATGAGGAGGATTGTGAGGAGGATTCCTCTGCCTACCTCTTCGCACAGCGCACTATCTGCGTGGACCAAGGAGAATGGACACAATTGTCCATTCGTGGACACAATTGTCTTTGGTGTCCACGAATATCAACGTTTCCCCCCCAGAGGTTCTCACCGCGGCGAGTGCTTCTGGGACCTTGGACTAGGCTACTCCTCCCTGCCCTTGACCGTAGCCTACGACAGCTTAGTTATAGCAGGCAGGGTAGGGACTGGACCAGAGCATAGCTACCATGGATGTATTGGGGGGATAGCTACGTGTAGTGTCTAGCCTACATAATAAGGGACTACTTTATGTTATATAGTAACATGCTGTTGCATGCGCAATGAGGCGCGGATTGATCTCTCTCTCTGCCTGTTCACCCTGACTCTCGACCATTAAACATCGTTAAGCTGAGTGCTCTTCTCAAGTGTTTGATTAATGTATAGTTGTGTAGTTAGGCCACATACACAACACTACGCTACTAGTTTCAACCTCCCCGACAACATGTCCCGGGCGGCAGACAGACTCCAAGTGGTCTTGAATCATCTTGATCGATCATCTTTTATTGTATCCTTTTCGGAGCTGGCGATCCTTCGATGCCGGTGGGTGCTGGATTCTCACCGACCATGACTGAGTGGGGGTCGGGACAGCTCCGCAAGACAGCCCGGGGATCTATACCATACTGGAGGCCTCAAACTCAAGTCCATATGGGGAGTTAAAATGTCATATTTCAACTTTTAGTGCTATCATACACTTCACACTCATTTTCAAGAATCAATATCGGTTTATATTAATGTAGGCTACAATATGATTAACACATATTTTATTCTATTTGGAATTTGATTGTTATAAAGCGCAGTTGTATACGACATACAGTAGGACAGTGCCAAGACACGACAGTGCAAAACAATACAGAAAATGAATGTGCAAATACAAAAGACAGTGCAACAAAATGCAGACTTTGACGAAATATAGGGTATATAGCACACGTAGCCTATCTTGTAGCCTGTTCAAATATGTCTGGCCTATTAGAACAAACTTATTGTATGACTTTAACCGAATCCGCAAAGCGAGCATCTTCCACCTCCGGACAAAACGTTTCTTATTATCACCCTCAAGCCCCGAGGTAAGATTTAAATAAAACATCATGTAAAATAGACTACCCATCTTATATCGCTGAATGTGGTAGAAAGGTCAACCTACTAGGTTATAGTACCGTTACCTTTGGCACAGATTTCACAACGCTGAGATCATTGGTCAGTGAATTGTTTTTTTGTTATTTTCGCTGCAGATACACACTTGACAATGACCTGCTGACCACAGAGCAGAGGGTCGCCTACGAGGAGGACGGCTTCGTCCTCATCCAGAACCTGGTGTCCGAGGAGGACATCGAGAGATTCAGGCAGGTTCACCCCAGCGAGCAGCAACCCAGTGGTCCAAGAACAGCCAGAACTTAAGGCACAGCGGCTCTACATGCACCCTGAACAGCCTACAGTCATAGTCTGCAACAAAAACTGCATAAATCACTCTCCTCAAATGGAAAATATGTCCGTCTTTTCAGCGTGAAGAAGGTGCAGTTATTACGGGAGAGCATTAGGGCCAACAGCGGAGAAATTCTGACTTTAATCTCAGAAGTTATTTCTGACTTTTTTCTCAGAAATTCTGACTTTAAAGTCAGAAGCTTAAAAAAAACCCTCCGCTGTTGGCATCGACCAACTTTACTGTCACACACTGTCACACACAGTTTTATGGTTGTAATAGCGGTCACCCATGCAATATGAAAACCTATAAATACAGTAATTGTATTCAGAAATATTTTATTGTAATTACGTTTGTGTTACGTTTTTGGCTCTTTGGCTTCATACATACAACCATTACTGTGCTACCAGCCTGTATGAACCACTAGAGGCAGATGTAATTACAGTTATAAATAAGAGTGTCTCACAGGCAGGTGTGTGTGTGTGTGTGTGTGTGTGTGTGTGTGTGTGTGTGTGTGTGTGTGTGTGTGTGCGTGCGATGCAGGAGGGAGTTTGAGAGGATATGCAGGCGTGAGGTTCAGGTCCCAGGCTTGGTGGTGATGAGGGATGTGTCGATCACCAAGTCTGAGTTTGTCGCTGACCAGAAGGCCGTGTCCAAAGTCCAGGACTTCCACAGTGACCCTGAGCTGTTCCACTACTGCACCCTGCCTCAGGTACACACACGCACACGCACGCACACACACACACACACACACACACACACACACACACACACACACACACACACACACATACACACTCACACACACACACACATACACACACACACACACGCACACACACACACACACACATACACACTCACACACACACACACACACACACATACACACATACACACACACACACACACATAGCCTACACACACATACACACACATACACACACACACACACACACACACACACACACACACACTAGCACAGTACACATTCACGTACATGTACACATACATCCTAGTTATTACACACCACAGGCCTACATAAACTAAACCCAGTGTTTCTCTCTCAGATCCTGAAGTATGTGGAGTGTTTCACCGGTCCCAACATCATGGCCATGCACACCATGCTGATCAACAAGCCCCCAGATACAGGTACACTGACCCCTAGCCTTTGACCTCTGACTTTCAGAGACACTGACCCATCTCTCGAGTCGCCGGACCTATCGCCAAACTTTGTTTTAGGGCGGTTACATAGTCGACGTAAACTACATAAGCGCGAGCTTCGCAAGGCCACGCAAGATCTCGTTGCGTCCTTGCGTGTGTCATGCCGAAATTTGTCACTTGACGCAAGCAATAGTGCAATTCCTTGCGTTTCCACAAAACAAAACACAGAATGCAAGCTCTGGAGTCATGTTCATGGAGCTTGCGTTCACAACGTAGCTTGCGTTGTTTACGTGGACTATGAATCAGGCCTTAGGGCGACACCAGCGCTGGAGAAAGGTCTGGCTGCAACACATTATCATTCTGGGAGAGCAGGATTTTTTTTTTTTTTTAACCAATCACAATCTTTTTGGGTGGCGCTAAGCTTGTTATTTTTTTCAGTGGTGCCCTTGCAAAATAGTGTCTGATTAATGACAGTCTTATCCCAAACCTCCCCTCAAAAATGACAGCCTTATCCCAAAAACCTACATCCTGCGAGTCAGACTAACCTGACCCTATTCTGAGTTCTCAGAGGCTCTCGTCTGGGAACAAACTAGGATATTCGTGGACACCAATGAGAATCCGATCGGATTTTCCACCGGATGCTGATTGGCCACGCGGTTAGTGGGCTGTGCGGAGAGGCTGATTCGGTCTCTGATTGGCCACTGACCACAGATTTCCACTTTTTGAGTTTTGCTAACGAGTCCTGCGCTCTAACGAGCTGTCTGGCACACAAGGTGCGATTTACTTGGACTTTCTTCCGCGTTAACTCTCACTTCACTGAGGTCTTTATTACACAAACGCCAAAGTGTATGATCTTAATTGTATTATTGTTGTAAATAGCTTATGTTTTGTTGATGTTTGTGTTCGCTTGTGAGCTCGTCGGCGTTGGAAATGAGGGAAACCTCAATTGCCCTACGAGTTTAAATAAAGGTTTGAAATGAAATGAAAGAACGTATCTAACCCCTAAAACTACAGCCCTCTTTTTCTCCCCCAAGTATCGATCGATGTGTGTACAGTAAGTACAGTAATACACACCTAACCCACTTTAGACGACCGTATCACAGCGTTCGTTTTCGCGCGCTCAGGTAACAAGACGTCTCGCCACCCGATGCACCAGGACCTGCACTACTTCCCCTTCCGGCCGGCCGACCGCGTGGTCTGCTCCTGGACCGCCATGGAGCGCGTGACCCGTCAGAACGGCTGTCTGGTGGTGCTGCCCGGAACGCACACCGGCGCCCTCAGAGAGCACGACTACCCAGAGTGGGAGGTGAGAGGCACTCACACACACACACACACACACACACACACACACACACACACACTGCGAGGTCGTGACATCATCTGTCTTTTCCTCAGGGCGGGGTCAACAAGATGTACCATGGTATCCGTGACTACGACCCCCAGCACGCCAGGTTGCACCTGGAGATGGAGAAAGGCGACACGGTGTTCTTCCACCCTCTCCTGATCCACGGCTCTGGAATGAACCAGACCAGCGGCTTCCGGAAGGTACCCCAACCACCCCCCCCTCCCACCCCCGTCTGGACCCACCTCACTGGGGTCGAGAGCTGAGAGCCCACCCCCTCTAGGAACTTTGAGTTATTGATCATGCTGTGTGTGTGTGTGTGTGTGTGTGTGTGTGTGTGTGTGTGTGTGAGTGTGTGTGTGTGTGTGTGTGAGTGCGTGTGTGTGTGTGTGTGTGTGTGTTCAGGCCATCTCTTGCCACTATGCCAGCGCTGACTGCTACTACATTGACGTGAAGGGAACCACACAGGAGAATATTGAACAGGAAGTGAAAGATATTGCAGACAGGAAGTACGGTCTGGGTGACAGCTTGACCTTCCAGGTACAACACACAACACACACAACACACACACACACACAACTGAACCATAGAGATATACCATAGGAAACTATATCATGAGTGTGTGTGTGTGTGTGTGTGTTCTGTGCGTGTGTTTGTGTGTGTGTGTGTGTGTGTGTGTGTGCGTATGTATGTGCACATGTGTGTGTGTTCTGTGTGTGTGTGTGTGTATGTGTGTGTGAGCATGTGTGTGTGTGTGTTCTGTGTGTGTGTGCATGTGTGCGTGTGTGTGTGCATACGTGTGTGTGTTTGTTCTGTGTGTGTGTTCTGTGTGTGTGTGTGTGTGTTCTGTGTGTGTGTGTGTTCTGTGTGTGTGTGTGTGTTCTGTGTGTGTGTTTGTGTGTGTGTGTGTGTGTGTGTGTGTGCGTATGTATGTGCACACATGTGTGTGTTCTGTGTGTGTGTGTGTGTGTGTGTGTGTGTGTGTATGTGTGTGTGAGCATGTGTGCATGTGTGCGTGCATATGTGTGTGTGTTTGTTCTGTGTGTGTGTTGTGTGTGTGTGTGTGTGTTCTGTGTGTGTGTGTGTGTGTGTGTGTCCTATGATCTAACCCTGGCTGTGATTGTCTCCTTGCTGTAGGACACGTGGGCATTCAGGGGTCGTCTGGTACAGGGAGACAGGATATCCCTGTGAGAGAGCCCGCCCACCATGGACTGACAGGCACTCACAACCAATCACCTGCAACCTCTGCAGACAGACAGATATCTCTAGCCAATAACATGCTGCTCAGCCATGGGAGTGCTGTGTTGATTGGCTGTGTAGTTTAAGCTATTAGGGCTGCTCGATTATGGCAAAAATCATAATCACGATTATTTTGATTGATATTGAGATCACGATTATTTAACACGATTATTCTTTTTTTTTTAAGCAAAAGTTTTAACATTTTCTTAACATATCAAATTATACATTGACTTTGGTAACAGTTAATTTATTGAATGTTGACTGGCTTTTCTTTTTAACAATGTTCTTTGGATTAGATACATTTCTCCCATGGGAGACAAATTGTGAACCTTGACCTTGATAAATAAATGAAATTGCCAAAACTGATAAATAAAGAAGCTTCAAAGCCCCGCCACCACCACAGAAGAAGACTACCTCGGAAAAATAATTTCACTATGACAAAACGCGTCTTGTTCGAGAGGAGCATGCGTGCGCCTCGCTTGACAACTCGTCTCGCTCTGAACTAAAGTGTTTGTTTTGGGGCTTTGGGGGGTGGGGGAGGGGTCAAACACTGTATAGCTCTGCAGTGTAGTGTGCGCTTGATTTGTGCTATATCGTTTTATGGCGATTATTTTGTTTTAATGATCGTTGACAGCCCAGATCTTAATCTAGATTAAAATCCGATTAAGCAGCCCTAACACCTATACTAGCTATCAGTCTAGCCTGGTAGCAGGCTTGTACAGCCTCCACACAACACAATAGATCATGGGTGGGTTTATTTTATCATGGCTTTGTGACTGTGTCAATAAACACTTGAAAACCATGTGTAATATTTTGTATGTGAATCGGCACAGGTCCATGTCGTTAACCAATTCCATAGTTTTGATTTTTCTATGATCAAAGGGAATTAAAAACCAGACGAAACCAGGAATTACACCAACGGGGCCCGTTAAGAGAGCCGGCCTGCTACTCCACAGGCTGCCTCCTTGTACTGCCTCCACATAACACAATGCATCATGGGTAGAATGGGCGGAGGGAGTGAGACACAATAGAATGGGCGGAGGGGGTGATGGTCCAACAAATCGAAGTTACTCTTTCTTAGTAGAGAGCTTGAAACTTCTCCAAGTTCTTGGAACCAGCTCCTTTAAAAAAAAAGAAAAAAAGTCACACTTCCAGAATATGGTCTTTTTAGAAGTACAGTATGGTAAATAACTTCTGTGTCTCAATCTGTGATTGTTTGTGAAATTATGTATTTTATGATATTTCTTAATTGATTATTCGTTTGCTATATTATATTATGTTGTTATGGAAATAGCATCCCGGCCCATGAACCCTTTTAACCCTGAAAATAAAGTGACAACATTTCGAATATTATTTGGATTTTCCCTATAATACTAGAAAGCGCAGTTTCTCAGCTTTCAGCAAGTGTTGGAGTGAGGAATTTTTTTTATTTGTTAGATTTAAAAAAAAAAATATTATTAAATATTTGTTAGATATTTTTAATATGTTGTGGTCGTATTAAAAGGGTTAATTGATTATTCTTGTATTGAGAATAAAGATACAGATTAATGACTCATCTGTTCATCTGAATAAGGATACAGATTAATGACTCATCTGTTCATCTGAATAAAGATTCAGATTAATGACTCATCTGTTCATCTGAATAAAGATACAGATTAATGACTCATCTGTTCATCTGAATAAAGATTCAGATTAATGACTCATCTGTTCATCTGAATAAAGATTCAGATTAATGACTCATCAAAGCGTCAAGAACACAATTCAATAATAACATGAAAAAAAAAAAAGATTAAGTATATTGTTAATTACTGTAAGTTAACTAACAACTAACAGCTCTCTTTCTACTAAGTAATATTTCTAGTAAAAATGTGGCCAAATAAAAGGAAAAATAATAAATAATAATAATAAATAAAAGAGCAAGTTGTGCTACTGGCTGTCCCTAAGGTTGTGGCAACTTGTTACGTATTTTGCGGCTATAATAGAACAATCCTTCTTCTCTTCTAAAAGGTACTGGACTCTTTTTTGTTCTGTTAGGGATTCAAATTCGGGGCATTTTCGTCTAATTTCAAGTAAGAAACTTTCTCTAATGTCAGAGTATTTTTCACAGTGAAGGAGGAAGTGTAGCTCTGTCTCTCCTCTGGAGCATCGCTGGGAGAATCTGTCCTCTTTAGGAAGCCAGGTCTGCCTGTGTCCACCCTCAGGTCTGCCTGTGTCCTCTTTAGGAAGCCAGGTCTGTGTGTCCACCCCTCAGTGGCAGGTTGAGCTCGATGAGCCGGTACATAGTCAATGATTTCCTCCATTTTTGATCAGAAACAGTGGTCAGATAGTCTCTCTCTCTCACACACACACACATACATACTCCCAGTCTCTCTCTCACACACACACACACACACACACACACACACACATACATACTCCCGTTCTCTCTCTCTCACACATACATACTCCCACTCCCTCTCTCTCACACACACACACACACACACACACACACACACACACATACATATATACTCCCGTTCTCTCTCTCACACATACACACTCCTGCTCTCTCTCTCTCACACACACACACACATACATACTCCCGCTCTCTCTCTCTCTCTCACACATACACACTCCTGCTCTCTCTTTCTCACACACACACACACACACACATACATACTCCCGTTCTCTCTCTCACACACACATACACACTCCTGCTCTCTCTGTCTCACACACACACATACATACTCCCGTTCTCTCTCTCTCTCACACACACACACACACACATACATACTCCCGTTCTCTCTCTCTCTCACACATACACACTCCTGCTCTCTCTCACACACACGCATACATACTCCCGTTCTCTCTCTCTCTCACACATACACACTCCTGCTCTCTCTCTCTCACACACACGCATACATACTCCCGTTCTCTATCTCTCTCACACATACACACTCCCGCTCTCTCTCTCTCACACACACACACATACACACTCCCGCTCTCTCTCTCTCTCACACACACACACACACAGCTGACCCTGCGCCTGACAGCAGGTCTGCATTCTCTCACGTCAGAACGCCCAGCCAAGCTTGATATCCCGTTTCCCAGTCTCTCCTCAGTAAAGCCCCGATCCCCCGACACGGCCCAGAAACACCCCACCTGCTCTCTCTGGTTTCTCTTTTATTACCCACAATGCACAGGGCTCTGCTATGTTAGTTTAGGCCTCATCTGAAGTCACTGGGGTGCAGTCTTGAACACATCTCCGTTCACATGCTAAATCAACTTGAACTTGGCTATTGAGGCCGACACCTGAAGGTTTTCTGGAGGGTGATGGACCTTCTGTGAGGTTCTGGTTCTGGTTCTACCTCCCAGCTCAGTTGAACGTCTACCAGCTATGCGGGGAATACCGGGCCGCCTGTCTCACAGATCACCATTCAGATGATGATGATGAAGTTTCAGGTATAATATATACAAATCTTGTGCAGTATTTACACATTTACAAAAGAGATTTCAATCTCAACAGGATTTCCCCTGGTTAAATAAAGGTTTAAATAAAATAAATGACATATTTTTCCTCTGCGGTTATATTGTGTTGAATGGTGACGGGCCTGGTGTATTACATGGTAGCTAATGGAATGAGCTGTGTTGATGGGGGCGGTTATATTGTGTTGAAGGGTGGCGGGCCTGGTGTATTACATGGTAGCTAATGGAATGAGCTGTGTTGATGGGGGCGGTTATATTGTGTTGAAGGGTGCCAGGCTTGGTGTATTACATGGTAGCTAATGGAATGAGCTGTGTTGATGGGGCGGTTATATTGTGTTGAAGGGTGCCAGGCTTGGTGTATTACATGGTAGCTAATGGAATGAGCTGTGTTGATGGGGGCGGTTATATTGTTTTGAAGGGTGCCAGGCCTGGTGTATTACATGGTAGCTAATGGAATGAGCTGTGTTGATGGGGGCGGTTATATTGTGTTGAAGGGTGCCTGGCTTGGTGTATTACATGGTAGCTAATGGAATGAGCTGTGTTGATGGGGGCGGTTATATTGTGTTGAAGGGTCCCTGGCTTGGTGTATTACATGGTAGCTAATGGAATGAGCTGTGTTGATGGGGGCGGTTATATTGTGTTGAAGGGTGCCGGGCTTGGTGTATTACATGGTAGCTAATGGAATGAGCTGTGTTGATGGGGGCGGTTATATTGTGTTGAAGGGTGCCTGGCTTGGTGTATTACATGGTAGCTAATGGAATGAGCTGCTCAGGGGGCAGAGCAGAGAACTGAAGTCATTCATACCAGTGGAGATAAGGGGTTCTGCATGTGCCCAGGTGATACACCTGCCACACACACACACACACACACACACACAAGTATACATGTATGCACACACACACACACAAGCATACATGCACACACACACACACACAAGCATGCATGTACAGTATGCATGCACACACATGCATTTTGAAATCGGAGAAAGATACATGCATACACATACAATCCACACACAAGCATGCATGCATTCTGAATGCAGGTACGCACATACACACACACACACACACACACACACACACACACACACACACACACACACTATCAGAGGAGCATTGACCCATTGTTAATCTAGTCCAATGAGACTGTGTAATTCCTGGACATTGGACAGTGATGAGAGACGTGTCCTTACCTGCCAACCGGCCAGACAATGCTTCTCTCTCTGTCCACCTTCAGAGCTGGGCCAGTCTCTCTCTCTCACACACTCACACACACACACACACACACACACACACACACACACACACACACACACACACACACACACACACTCTCTCTCACTCTCTCACTCTCTCTCTCTCACTCTCTCACACAAACACACTCTCTCTCACTCTCCCTCT
>NW_028175942.1:0-17500 GCF_949987555.1 Borostomias antarcticus
AGGGTTCTGAGGGAGATACAGGGTTCTGAGGGAGATACAGGGTTCTGAGGGAGATACAGGGTTCTGAGGGAGATACAGGGTTCTGAGGGAGATACAGGGTTCTGAGGGAGATACAGGGCACTGAGGGAGATACAGGGTTCTGAGGGAGATACAGGGTTCTGAGGGAGATACAGGGTTCTGAGGGAGATACAGGGTTCTGAGGGAGATACAGGGTTCTGAGGGAGATACAGGGTTCTGAGGGAGATACAGGGTTCTGAGGGAGATACAGGGTTCTGAGGGAGATACAGGGTTCTGAGGGAGATACAGGGTTCTGAGGGAGATACAGGGTTCTGAGGGAGATACAGGGTTCTGAGGGAGATACAGGGTTCTGAGGGAGATACAGGGTTCTGAGGGAGATACAGGGTTCTGAGGGAGATACAGGGTTCTGAGGGAGATACAGGGTTCTGAGGGAGATACAGGGTTCTGAGGGAGATACAGGGCACTGAGGGAGATACAGGGTTCTGAGGGAGATACAGGGCACTGAGGGAGATACATGGTTCTGAGGGAGATACAGGGTTCTGAGGGAGATACAGGGTTCTGAGGGAGATACAGGGTTCTGAGGGAGATACAGGGTTCTGAGGGAGATACAGGGTTCTGAGGGAGATACAGGGTTCTGAGGGAGATACAGGGTTCTGAGGGAGATACAGGGTTCTGAGGGAGATACAGGGCACTGAGGGAGATACAGGGTTCTGAGGGAGATACAGGGTTCTGAGGGAGATACAGGGTTCTGAGGGAGATACAGGGTTCTGAGGGAGATACAGGGTTCTGAGGGAGATACAGGGTTCTGAGGGAGATACAGGGTTCTGAGGGAGATACAGGGTTCTGAGGGAGATACAGGGTTCTGAGGGAGATACAGGGTTCTGAGGGAGATACAGGGTTCTGAGGGAGATACAGGGTTCTGAGGGAGATACAGGGTTCTGAGGGAGATACAGGGTTCTGAGGGAGATACAGGGTTCTGAGGGAGATACAGGGTTCCGTCACGTAGTCCTGAGGCTCGGCAAACAGATCGGTAGGAGAGCCGCCACTTGACAGGGCCTTGACAATGAGCTCTCATCTGACCACTAATGGGGCTTTGCTCTGGGAAGGACAGTGAGCCTCTGAACTGACCTGCAGCCTGTCTGACCGCTCGCTCTGCCGGTCATCAGTCCTCATATCTAGCACACGTCTCCACGGGAACAGGAATCATGGCCAGACACATGTATCAATTATTCGGCGTCCACAAGTGCAGCTACTGTCATTGAATTTCTCCTTTAGTCTGGGGCCACTGGCTCGATGTTTTGTCCTCCATATTCGCCGAAACCTCATCAGTCATTTCGACCGTCCCTTCGTCATCCCATCCCGCCGTCGGTGTCACCTCTGTGCCGCGTCTCTGTCGGAGTGACTTCGATCCAGGAGTAAACCTCTCCCCTGTCTCCTCCCCAGCGCCCAGGCTGCCCCCCTCCAGCGTGAAAGTCAAGCTCATCGAGGACGACACTGCGCTGGTGTACTGGAAGCTTCCGGACGAGCCCAACTTAGCGGTGACACGCTACACCATCCTGTACGCCTCCAGAACAGCCTGGGTGGCCGGGGAGTGGCAGGTGCTCCAGAGAGAAGGTGAGAGAGAGAGAGAGAGAGAGAGAGTTTGTGTGTGAGAGAGAGAAAGAGAGAGAGAGCCGGCAAAAAGACAGTGTGTGATAGAGAGAGAGAAAGAGTTTGTGTGAGCGAGAGAGAGAGAGAAAGAGTTTGTGTGTGAGAGAGAGAGAGAGAGAGAGAGAGAGAGAGAAAGAGTTTGTGTGTGAGAGAGAGAGAGAGAGAGAGAGAGAAAGAGTTTGTGTGAGCGAGAGAGAGAGAGAAAGAGTTTGTGTGTGAGAGAGAGAGAGAGAGAGAGAGAGAGAAAGAGTTTGTGTGTGAGAGAGAGAGAGAGAGAGAGAGAAAGAGTTTGTGTGAGCGAGAGAGAGAGAGAAAGAGTTTGTGTGTGAGAGAGAGAGAGAGAGAGAGAGAGAGAAAGAGTTTGTGTGTGAGAGAGAGAGAGAGAGAGAGAGAGAGAAAGAGTTTGTGTGAGCGAGAGAGAGAGAGAAAGAGTTTGTGTGTGAGAGAGAGAGAGAGAGAGAGAGAGAGAGAGAGAGAAAGAGTTTGTGTATGGGAGAGAGAGAGAGAGAGAGAGAGAGAGAGAGAGAGAGAGAAAGAGTTTGTGTGTGGGAGAGAGAGAAAGAAAGAGAGAGAGATAAGGAAAGAGAGAGAGAGAAAGGAGCTGCAGGCTAGATTGGGCCCAGGCCCTCATAACCACAGCTCCTGCCTTTATACTCACAGCCTCACGGGCCTCTGGAAATCAATAGCTCATTTCATCCTGCGATCCATTTGTCATTATTCACTGTGATCCCTGGACAGCGCTAGATAACCACCTCCCAGCTTCTCGGCGCCCTCAGGATCTTCGATTAGGAACTTAACGGGTTAAAACACAGGAGTTCTAGCTGGCGGTGTGGCCAATATCCTCACTCTCTTGTCTTTGAGGTCAGTAAAGTGAATGAGCTCACAAGGCGATTAAGAGTCACCCAATCAGAGACATGCGTCGGTCTCGTTAGTCTGGTTGTGTTCACCGCTGCAGCATCTGTGATCTACATCTGTCGTTACTATGCTGCTACTAAGCAGTAGTGCATTACAGCATATCTGTGTTTCAAGGCTTAATAAACCTCTAGGGTTCTACTTTTTTTTTCCACAAGATGTTCTACCGAACAACACACTATCCCACAGCCCTGTCCCCTGCTTGGTGATATTCTCCACAACACAAACCTCACAATCATCGTGACCTTTTTACGCCATGGCAACAGGCCTAGCCTGCCTACTGTATACACTAGCATCAGGCAGGTACAGTAATAACCGTCCGGGTCGCTGCTGCTGCGCTGCTCTGGGGAGCGGCGGACCCAGATGCTCGTTAGCGATGCTGTAAGCGAGAGCAGGTTCTGGTTAGCAGGGATGTAATTGATAGCAGATGACTCAGTGGAAATGTGAGGCATCTGATCTTTCCTGACCAATCACTGGTGAGGAAGTTAGCAGCGGGGCTGTTCGGGAAGGCCCTCTGCCCCCCCCCCCCTCCACCCCTCTCCCCCCCTGTAAATCAGACTGCCCTGTCCGACAGTTACTGCCCGGGTCTGGGAGGTGCTGCGTCTCGGGGCTGGGTGATAGTGGACAGGGCGGAATGGCTGGAGCCCCTGACCCCTGACCCCGTGTTCCTCCCCTGACAAGCTGGTCACAAATAGCCTCCCGTATCCCTCCGAGCTTTTCTGTGTTTTTTTCCAGCAGGTTGTAAACCTGAGGTCAGCTCAGCCACGGGAGACGGTGGAGCGCAAAAAAAAGAGTCAGGGTTGACTTAGTTCCTCGAGGTCCGCGGAGGGGGCTTATTTAGAGCCCGCGCTGAGCGTCTATATTTAGGGGTGTGTGTGTGGAGAATGTCAACAGCGCAGCTCCGCCTCTGCTGTGACTGGCTGTAATCCGGGCTTCTGAATGGATCGACTTAATAGCTCATCACGACCGCTGCTTGACAGCGAGCGTCATCGAGAGACGTCGCAACATCGTTGACAGGAAGTGAAGCGGCAGATATGGTGTTATGATTCATTCATTCAACCTTTATTTAAGATTCTCAGAAGAAATCATTGAGGGTGACCCTCATTTACAATGATGCCGACGTACAATACAACAATCAGCATTCAAAATACATAAAGTCAACAGGGAGGTTCAGACATGACATGATAATTGATCAGGGATTCAGTGCTGTTGCTATTCATGAGAGGTGAGGAATGGCGGAAAAATGTAATGGTTTCATTTATGAGCGTCACTGCTCACCACCGTCATGTCCTGTTGCCAGGGAGCATCACCATGGCGCTGTTGGAGAAGCTGAAGCCGGGGAACGTGTACCTGGTGAAGGTGTCCGCCTCCAACGCCATGGGCGACGGGCCCTTCTCTCACACCGTGGAGCTGGCGGTGCAGACGGACGGCGCCGCGTCCGGTCACGGCTTCAGGCGCTCCCAAGGCACAGCGCACGCTACAGGTCAGTAGAGAGGGCCGGCCGGCCTCAGACCCCCAGACACGGCCTGTCTCGGACCCCCACGCCCCCCCAGCGTCCACTAGCCGGGTTCAGATACTGTCAAGACGGTTTTAGGCAGATTTACATTTCTTTGCAACTGCCTGTGTGGAATGTTGAACGTTCTTCGTTTTCAAGATTCCACACGTCAGATGTTATAAAAAGACTTAGTCTTAGACAAGTGGACGGTTTAAAAGCAGTGTTTTGTCTCGGCTGTCGTACCCGAACCCGGCATCGCGCTCATCCCCTTGTCCCTGACCGATGTTGACATACCTGGAATTATTCCCCCGGTAACCCCCGGTAACTCCCCTGACAGCTGTGTCCTCGCTGGCACCAGACCCACCAGCACATGTTCCACATCCTGACAATCCAATAGTCTCTTTGGCTGCAGCCTTGGGCCCCTGCTAAATTATTTACACTGTAATTATGAGGCTTTCACGTTGTCACAGATGGTGAACGTCACATGTATTGATCTTGAGTCACTGTACTGATGTCTCAATGTGTGACTGTATACTGTACATAGCCTGGAGACTCTCAGCAGGGTTAGAGAGCAGCAGCATACGTCGAACGGCATTATGTATTTATACGTTATCCGTTACAGTTACTTAAATTCATATCGGTCAGATTATAGTTACGTTTGAAAAATGAGGTGATTGCTTTACTTTGCTCTGATATCTTGTGTGTTTGTTTCTCAGCTGATGGCTTCTACCACCTGGATCAGAGCTCCATGACGGGGATCATCGTGAGCGTCTGCATCGCTCTCACCTGCATCATCTACTGTGCATTCATCCTCATCTGCAGAGGCAAAAACAGGTAGCCATTTTGTCCTGCTCACATTGAACTAGCTGTGCGCCACGACAACACACAACCCTGCTTTTTCACTGCTACAGATCCTCCTCCTCTGCTCTATCTGACCTCTGATTGGTTCTTCCTCAGGACATCCTCGTGTAGTAAAACCGTCAGACACGGCACTGGCCCCGCCCCCTCTGCCGCCGCCCACCTGGGCTCCGAGGGTCAGGCTGAGGACGGTGACGTCACCGTGCCCATGATGAGGCCAGAGCACTTCATTGATGCCAAGGTGAGAAAAACTTTCCCCCCCACCCCTCCTCTACCCATGCACAGCTATAAGTCATGACTGAGCAATTTCTATATTCATGCTATCATTTCAGTCACAAAACAACAAAATTGAACAATTTAGACCTGAGGGTGAGTGAAGGTCTGGTCATCTTAAATAGACCTCCTTATTGAGTGTGAGGACTGAGGGAAGATGATTGTCTCAATACTGATGATGACCATCTGTTATCAACTAAATTCACTCCATAGTTCTGGTCACAGTGATGATGACCCCTGCACACACACTCACAGCTCGTTCCTCTCCATGTCCAGGGAGGAACCAACCTCATCATCAACAGCCTCGGGCCCATCTACCCCAACACGGAGAAAAACAAGAAGAAGTGGTTTTCCTTCAGTAAGGAGGAGACGCACACGGCTAAGAGGGTTCAGGTGAGAATGAGACACCCGTCTAGTCTGAGACCTCACAGATAAAGCGCTGCATACCAAGCTAACGTACGCTAACATTCCCAAACGTTCGGTAACATTCGTACGGTAACATTCCCAAACGTTCGGTAACATTCGTACGGTAACATTCCCAAACGTTCGGTAACATTCGTACGGTAACATTCCCGAGTCGTGTAAAAACACAAGCAGGCGCTAAGGCGAGTGTTTTCGTCCGCAGGGCCAGAGGATAAGCCACGCCTCCTGCTCCTACCAGCCCGGAACCACAGTGCTGTGTTACGAGGACGACTCACCCTCCGCCCCCAACCAGCCCACCTCCCTGCAGGTTCTGTTCGGGCCGGCGGGGGACACAGAGGGCTCCTCCAACAGCGAGGGCAGCTACTCCCACGATGACACAGAGATGACCGTCCTGTCCTCCGGCGTCAGCGGGTCTGGATCTCCGCGGGCGAAGGAGAGAGGGGGGGCGGACCGCAGCGCTGCCCAGGAGAGTGAGGCCGAGCTGGGGGAGCAGAGTCAGTTCCACCTGGAGGCGGGAGGCTCCATGGAGAAGATCTGTCACCACTACCAGACCCCCGACAATACTTCCCAGCCTGCACTTTCTCTCCAGCAGTGTTATTTAAGAGTTTGTCACTGGAGCAAAGGGGATAGTGAGCCCTTCTTTTGTGTTTAAGTATCTACCTCAGTTTACCTCATTGTAAACTCCAACTATATATTTAATAACTACTTATACCTCAGTTATGTAATGGATTTATTCATTTACGTAACATTTGATACTTCCTGATGGCAATAATTTCTTTTTTTGCTCTGTAAGATTCATCCCATTTCCCTTGATCCTCCTTGTTTGTCGTGAAGTACGGGTTTGCAAGGGCACTGCTGCTGTCACATAAAAGCTTTGTTACTTTTCTTTAGCACAAGTTCAACTGAATTTTATTATTATTATTTTATTGTGTTATTCATTTCCTAAACTCAGGGAACAAGGTTTAGTACATTTGAAAAGCCATGTATTGTGTGATGTTGCATGGCTGACTGACAGGGTATCTTCTTAAAGCTGAACTGCTCGTTGTATACGGGGGTTGCCATAGATCTGTAATGAATGTCTCTCTAGAATATTGTGCCAGTGACGGTTCCAGCCTTGTGATGCCCACCTCACGGGTTGAAAAACCTTCCTTCTTTCTCTTCAGTTGGACGGATGTGTCTGTGGTTTGGCAGGCCATCTGTTGTTGGTTGATTTCTTCCTTTAGTGTTCTGTTGGGAAATAATATACCAAACGTGCTTGTATTGGCTTGTCCAGTACAGCAGACCTTAAAAGCTTTATAAATGGCCTTATTGTGGAAAGAGCCCCTCAGATGTTTCGGAGACAGTGAGACTCATAAACCAAAGACCGGTCCATCTGGGGGTCGACTCTTTGGCACATGGGGATGTGTGAGGAATGATTGTTGAGAACCAAAAGCCTCAAATCAGTGATATGGAAGTGAAGAATGGAATGAACACCAAAAAAAACCTTTTACCTCCAAAGAAATCTATATTTTTGTCGACTTGACATGTACTACTGAGTACACATTCGCTTTTGTTCTTGAAGTAGTCGATGCGTTACTGTAGAGTAGATTAAATAAATTTAGCACTTGTTTTGTCAGATTAGTTTTGTTTTGTCGATCACAGCCAATATGCAGTGGTGACTGATGCTATCCTCCAAACACTTGTTTGCTCCATCAGTTTGTTTTTGATCTCTTAGCTGGTTTCCTCCTGGATGGGATCACAATCTGGCAGACCAGCTAAGGATGATGAGGTTTCCTCCTGGATGGGATCACAATCCGGCAGACCAGCTAAGGTGCTGCTTCTTAAACAAAGCCTTGCACGTCCGTGCCCCCGTGGTCTGGTGACCAAACGAGTTGCGGGTTGTCTCAGAAAGTGCCCCCCCAGGAATTTGGGGTTCTTAAAGGAAAATGCTCGTTTTTGACAACCTGGACCTTATTTACGACATATTATAAGAAGTTTGACTCACCGAGATCACTTTTGTGTTGTTCGGAGGCCTGTAGAAGAAATTTAAAATCCAGCGCGAGCCAGTATATCCATGTAATAACGTCGGACGGGGCACTGAGAATGCAGTTTCTCAAAATCCATTTTCGGCCGCTAAACGGTTGTTTTCATCAATCAGATTGCATGAATCTACAGTAGAGATTCCTCAACGCCAGCCATTGTTGTTTTGGTTTTCAAACACGGGGTCTTTAGCCTCTGTAATATGATCTTTACACGCCTCTCCCCCACTTGCTCCAGCACGCATGCGCACAGGCCAGCGCGCAGACTGGCTATTCTCCCTCACATTCTCTGCGCTACGATCGGATTGTTGCTGACGAATGACGACGACAATATTCTCGGCACCAACTACGATCGTAGCGCAGAGAATGTGAGGGAGAATAGCCAGTCTGCGCGCTGGCCTGTGCGCATGCGTGCTGGAGCAAGTGGGGGAGAGGCGTGTAAAGATCATATTACAGAGGCTAAAGACCCCGTGTTTGAAAACCAAAACAACAATGGCTGGCGTTGAGGAATCTCTACTGTAGATGCATGCAATCTGATTGATGAAAACAACCGTTTAGCGGCCGAAAATGGATTTTGAGAAACTGCATTCTCAGTGCCCCGTCCGACGTTATTACATGGATATACTGGCTCGCGCTGGATTTTAAATTTCTTCTACAGGCCTCCGAACAACACAAAAGTGATCTCGGTGAGTCAAACTTCTTATAATATGTCGTAAATAAGGTCCAGGTTGTCAAAAACGAGCATTTTCCTTTAACGATGGAATAAGTGACAATTATAATCAATCCCATGCACACAAACCAATTAGTACTACTGATGGTTTCCTTGAAGAGCTTTACTGATGCAACCAGGTGTGTGTGTACATTGTAGGTGAAAATTATATGCAGAGTTATATATATTATATATTGATTCTCACCTTATGTTGCATTAGTATTTTCAATTCAATCAGAGGATTCCAGGCTGGTAGGACGCCTGTTTGCATGAAGAGCGACACAATCAGTTTTACTTTACTTTTGAAAAGCAAACAATGTAAACCAAAGAATTTGAGGTCACCGTTGCATATTGGCAAGAGATCAGTCTAGATGCAAAGTCTTTGCATGATATGTTGCCATTTTCCAAGGTTCAAAAAGCTTTATCTCTTCTTGTTTGATTACTAGTTAATGAATGAGCATCAGCTAGACCACTAATCAGAATGAATGTGGTAGCCTGTTAATGCTTGTAAAACATCATTTGTTGTTGAAGCAAAAACTGACTGTTTTTCTACATTATTTTTACATTTTCTCACTGGAGGAGAAATATATATTATCATTATTGAAAGTCAACTCCACTGTTTGATAAAGTACCAACTGAATTTTGGTTTTACTTAGATGCCTAAAGTGTATTCATGTTTGATAAGAATCTGAATACCCCTTTAAGAGTGTTGTAAATGAGCATTATCCTGGAAAGCTGTGTTCAAACTGTCAAAGTTCATATTGTATATGGAATATTTTAGTTGTTTTTTGCTTTCTGATTTGCAGGTGTAAACCTCTCTGCATTGTTATGATGCCTGGTGACTGCAGTCCAATGCTCAGATAACATCCAGCTGGAATAGATTGTTTATTATATGGCACGGATATCATTTCATTGATCCTCTGATGTTAGCCTCAGTTGAATGTTGGAGAGGGCGCTGCCATATAGAGCCCTAACTTGAAAATTGAATGTACCTTTTGTATTTTAATTGGCCAATATTGCTACATCTTTTACAAGAACATCAAATGTGTAAAGAAAGAAAATGAGAATAGTAGAAATGCAAAATCCTCTACAAAAGATGCTACTGTACCAGAAGCTGAGTGTAAAAGCGGACCCAGCCTGCGCTCAGCATAGAGGGATAGGGCTGTGGACTGGGCTCTGTATAGAGGGATAGGGCTGTGGACTGGGCTCAGCATAGAGGGATAGGGCTGTGGACTGGGCTCTGTCTAGAGGGATAGGGCTGTGGACTGGGCTCAGCATAGAGGGATAGGGCTGTGGACTGGGCTCTGTCTAGAGGGATAGGGCTGTGGACTGGGCTCTGTATAGAGGGATAGGGCTGTGGACTGGGCTCTGTATAGAGGGATAGGGCTGTGGACTGGGCTCTGTATAGAGGGATAGGGCTGTGGACTGGGCTCATAGAGGGATAGGGCTGTGGACTGGGCTCTGTATAGAGGGATAGGGCTGTGGACTGGGCTCTGTATAGAGGGATAGGGCTGTGGACTGGGCTCTGCATAGAGGGATAGGGCTGTGGACTGGGCTCTGTATAGAGGGATAGGGCTGTGGACTGGGCTCTGTATAGAGGGATAGGGCTGTGGACTGGGCTCAGCATAGAGGGATAGGGCTGTGGACTGGGCTCTGTATAGAGGGATAGGGCTGTGGACTGGGCTCAGCATAGAGGGATAGGGCTGTGGACTGGGCTCTGTATAGAGGGATAGGGCTGTGGACTGGGCTCTGTATAGAGGGATAGGGCTGTGGACTGGGCTCTGGCTGGGTCCGGTTTTACACTCAGCTTCTGGTACAGTAGCATCTTTTGTAGAGGATTTTGCATTTCTACTATTCTCATTTTCTTTCTTTACACATTTGATGTTCTTGTAAAAGATGTAGCAATATTGGCCAATGCAAAAACTTGATACAGTATTGCACTTTAATGTTCTATTTTCCTGTTTTGCTGGGCTTCTACATTGAAGTTGAATTGACCATTGCCTATTAAACAGCTGGCCATGATGATCCCAAAAGTTTGATCATTTAATGTACACTACAGTCCCTCACACGATGTCAGTCAGTCCATGCAGGTGATGTCAAGATCAGTATATCAGTAAGCTTTCATCCAGCTGATTGTATTTGTAATGCAACATATTAACAACATTGGCAAATTGTAGTCTCTGCTTATAATCTTCCCCAAAAAGTTGATCTGATACTCAGCCAGAGCCTGGAGAGGTACCCCAAAGCTTTGCACCTGCAACTTTATTCCACGACTCAATTTGGATTGCAGATTTCATAGTCTTTGATATCTATTGTTCAAACTGCTGTTATTGAATGTATTTTGAGCCTTAATGAAGTTAACTTCTAAAGAAAATTGTCCAGATCAAGCTAATTAAAATTAATATGCATTTAAGATGCTACAGCACTTTGCTTTCATCTTATTAATAGCCTACTTTTTAATTATATTTTTGTGCAGATTAGATCATTTGAATTATTTGTGTTTTGGGGACCTTTTATTTCTCATTAGGAAAAGGCATAAGATGGTTGATTAGTTATGATTCGTAACATGTTTACTATACATTGTAGGCAGGTCTAAGAACTTTAAAATAGACTTTAAAAATATAATTAAAGATTCTCATGTCTCATCTTAGGTACTGGCAGAGATTTTTTTGGAAGGATATGAAATAGAATGACTTGACAGAATATTGAATATGGTCAAGTAGGCTACTTCCATTCTGTCATGTAGGTTAGACTTGCCTTACTATCTGCTTCGAGAACCACCCTTGCAGTTCTGCACTTGTTCTCTGTCTCTAACTACTGTTAAACTCAAATGTTAACCAGAATAATTTGTTGATGTCAAAGACCAATTCACTTAAATTGGAAATGGCCCTTGACATAAACAGTATCCTTTCTTAAATAATATTTACAATTGTTTGTTCATATTCTGGCAATTCTAAATTAATAAATGGCATAGCCTACAGTAGATACAGTATTGTATGAAGAGTCTAGTTAATGCCTACTCAGCAATGTGGCATTGTGAATGTATGTGCAATATGTTTTTGTATCAATGTTTGCATTTATTTTGGATTGAGATGAACAGCTGTCTACAGTTCATTCTTACTGATTCAGTACTTTGAATTTATACCTGGATCAACAGCCACAGAAGTGTTTTGATATGGTGTCCCCACCAGAGCTTTTATCAGTTATCTGTGGAGTGAAAACAACTGTACTGTTTTGTTACATAACTCTATTTAAGAAATAACAGTTCTAGTGTAACTGAATATTGTGTGATCAAATTGATGTTTATATCCGAAGAAAAAAATGTTACTGGGGAAATCTACGCTGATCCACTGACTCCATTCATACATGCATACACTCTACGGGCATTCTTCCCTAGGTCTCCATTAACATATCCCTACCCACAAATCTCGTTTTGCTCTAGGTTTGTTTCTGCGGAGTGAAGTCTCGAGGGTCGCAGAAGGGTTGGAGCGCAGGCGCAGTGGCCCAGCAGCCGCGCGCGCAAGGAGGACAGAACGGAACAGAGAGATAGAGAGAGAGAGAGAGAGAGAGAGAGAGAGAGAGAAAGAGAGGATCACTGCCGTGCTGGAGCGCGAGGAGGACAGAACGGAACAGAGAGATAGAGAGAGAGAGAGAGTGAGAGAGAGAAAGAGGATCACTGCCGTGCGGGAGCGCGCCGCGCGTACCGGGGGAACGCACTGATTGACAGCTGGGAGACACTGAGCGCCCCGCTCGGCATAGGAGCGGAGCCCACTAATCTGAACGTCGCTTCGCTCTTGTCAAAAGCATGATCTGTGCGAAATACCCTCTTCATGCAGATCAGCCGCTAAACTAGGGCAGGAAGGGAGGCATTATACCCCTGCCGCTGTGTCGGTAGTCTAGCAGTAGATGAGACGGAATCAAGGGCGCAGCATCTCAGCAAGCAGGCATAACGGTTTGCCTTCATTAACAAAACGGGGCATATGGTGTTTTTTCAACTTCACTGGCAGACCAACTCTAATTCTAGAACCAAAGGTTTTCTTCCAGTCTCACTCATTTGGATTACATTCTTGCTGTGAAAGTGTCGTTTTTGGAGGATTTTGTATTGAATTAGCCTATCAAAACAACTGACTTTTCTCTGGTCCGATAGGTTTGATATCCGCATTATATCAGTCTCTATTGTGCTCGACCAAATCATTCGGTAAGATTGGAACTTCTGTAAGTGCGTAATGAGCTCACTATGTGCGTGCTAGCGTCCCCGTCGCTCCTTCTACAGCCGGAGCCGTTCGGTCGAGGAGTAGTTTAGCCTCTCTCCCCTGGATTCGTTCCGTGAACACTTATTGTCCCCTTATCTATGGAGTAAGAAAGAGACTTAAAGATTTTCTTTCTCCCCCGCCTGGAACACCAGGCGGAACTCGAAGATGGGCAGCGGCATAAAAACCAGGTATGTGATCTATCCATCTTTACCCCCAGCTGTGCGATAGTAAATTATAGAAAAGGGAATGTAATGGCGTGTAAACCTATGCAGGTGTATCGTTGGCGCAGTATCGCCCCGGGGTGCTGTGAATAGCGCAGAACCCTTCTCCTCTCCCTGGATCTCCCAGCTCTTCCAGTGCTTGTCCCTGTCACACTTCGTAAAGCCACCCGGGGATCAAACGGATCACTAATAAGCTATTTTATTTCGCGCAACGCAAGGCTGGGTTGCCAAACAGTTATAGTAATTGTTGTACAGATTGGAGGAACGCAGATAAATCTCCCACTTATTTTCTAATATTGGATCATCTAAAACCGGGGCTGAGGCCAGTGTGTGAATTATGAGGCTGGCAGGTTAATTCTGGTTTTGTGCGCGTCGCTCTGCTCATACCGTCTATCTTGTTAAAACAAATGTGTTTCGTTTTGTTCAAACATTTGCTTGCGTGATCTCTCTTTAGAGTGTCTTGGGGGTGCTGGGATATATATTAGCATCCCTTAATTGCTCCGAACCACCCGTGGTAAAACGCGCGTCTGACCCCAGCTCAAATGAGTTGAAACGGACGTGCGCTGCGTTGCAGAAAGGCGAAATCACTTTAGGGAATAGTTAATGTGTGATCGCAAGGTCAGCGGAGGGTAATGTAGTTACAGGGGGACGCTGAAGCTGTGAATCCGCTGGTGGAGAACTCTTCTCTGGGAAGGATGTGGGGTTGTAGTCGGTGATTGAGGGGCTAGTCCACATTGAAGACGGTGCGTAATGCAAAAGGTTTCACAGCAGAATTCCCTTACTTGTTACATAGAATAGATCCGTGTAAATTATCTCCATATATGTGTTTAAATGAGAGATTCCGGGAAGGTGGGGGCCCATTCCGTCTCCCGCCTCCCACTTCCCGCCTTATGTGCCGTTTTGCGCGCACATGGTCAGAAATCGGAATTGATTGTGTATTGTAATTTCACATTGATACCAAGGTGCACTACCCACACACACACACACACACATACACACACGATCCACATCCACAATCTGCCCGGAAAGAAACCACCACGACCACCAAAATGAGCGCATTTGACAAACTGCCTTAATTTCTCTCTCTCTCTCTCTCTCTAGAGAGAGAGAGAGAGAGAGAGAGAGAGAGAGCGAGCACACACACTCACATACGCTGAGAACTCGTTGAGGGCTGGCGGGGATGCCCCCTCCAAGGGAATGATGGTAATCAATAACATTCGGTGAGAGCGGGACCACCAAACTGTCTGAGAGAACACATCTAAAGGAGTGTGTGTGCATGACCAGAATACACACAGCTGCACCTTACCTACATGCATACTAACATGGCTGCTGCGCACACACACACAAACACACACACAAACACACACACACACACACACACACACAAACACACACACACACACAAACACACACACAAACACACACACATGCTGCATATTGCTGCAGGCAAAACATATTCTTTGTCTACTCATAGCCTTATGTAGCTCCCCAGAAACTCACACACTTATGCTAGTGGCTGTGACTCAGTAAGCCAACGCTAGAGGGCTCGTCCACTCTAAAACGATGCTTACGTATTGTAACCCTAGTTTTATGAGTGGAGTGGAGTCCCACAGGGCTAGCTCCTATTGGATTGTGAAACCTAGCCAGCTAAGAAAAAAAACCATACACGTACTTGTGTCCAACCAGGTCCAGTGCACCACTGTATAAGTGGGTTTCGTCTGCACATCTGTTCCTAGCCGAAACTTTCAGCGAGAAGACTTTGAGTTCGGCAAAGTCTGCACCCTGTGGGGTTCTGCTCCACTCATAGAACTAAGGCTACAATACATAACTATTGTTCTATTTCGTGGTGTTCTTTGGAATGATGTTGAATGCCGAGCGCCAAAGAGTAAAAAGTCAAGTTTATTAAAGAATACTGGTACAAAGATCCGTTCCTCAGAGCAAGAGTGAGAGAACGAGCCCCGAGACACATCACAGGTCGATTCTTATAGGATCCCAATCATGTCAAAGGTCACTTATGAGTCCAAGTGTTATTTATGATACTGTCATGTGGGTGTTCCTCAGCCCCTGAGAAGGGAAGTATGCACCAGTCTCGCCAGGCACAGAAGGACTTAAGTCAACCAGCTGCCATACACAGACCAGGCCCAAACAGCCTAAAACTGGTTTCACATCTCTATCTGGCGGGACCAGACACACCATACATGGGAAGACTGTCACAAAAACAAACATACAATTGATCAAAAATACACATGCAGGGGTGTACAGGGCATACAATGGTTTAAGAATACACATGTGGTGATGTAATGCCATTTTAAAGGTCCTCTATTGTATAGGGACCTTTAATGTATATATACAAAAACAAAATTTTCCATACACTCTTTTTGGACCCATAAACAAAATTGGCCATCCAGGACAGAAGCCAGTGCTCCAAGGTGAGAACATACCAAAGGTTGGCCCAAACCAAGTACTGGCCCCTCCCCGCCACGCTCGGCTTATCTCAGCCGAGGGCAAGGAGAGGCATGTGAAGGGAGAGCCGGACCCGGAGGTTGGTTACACTGTAACATAACCCGTCCGAGCCTCTCCCAGCCCCAATGGGACAGGAGCGGAGCGCCACTCACCAGACGGTCCCGCCCTGGAACAACATGTCTAACTCTGACTCCCGCTGGCAGCTGTGACCAGCACAGACAATGCCACAGAGACAGATGACATGGATACAAGATAATAAAGGACAACAGGAGATGGTGATGACCAATTCGCCGCCGCACAAATGTCCTCCACAGACACACCATTGAACAGGGTAACCGATGTAGCCACGCCCCTCATAGAGTGTGCCCGAACAGCCCCAGGCAGAGGGCTACCCGCAGTCTCATAAGACTTGGAGATGCCCTCACAAATCCACTGGGAGAGATGTAGTTTGGACCTTCCCCGGACCGTGACAAAACAACAACTGGGGGGTAGTTCGAACCGCAGCCATGCACTGAACATAACAAGTCAGCGCATGCACAAGACACAATACATGTAAGCGTGCCTCTTCCTCACTCACATAAGGCAGAGGATCTAAGTCTCTCAGCTCCAAATCCTGTGCGCTGAACGCGCCCCGGACGACTTTTGGAACGAAAGATGAATCTGTGCGCAAAACAGCCTTGCTCCCATCACCCATGATGAGAAGACTGTCAGCGCTCTCAGATCACTGACCCGTTTGCCTCTATTGGGTCTTGATAGAGAGCCACTTAAGGGAAACCTTCTCCATTGGTTTAAAGGGCTCTCCTCATAGCGCGTTCAGAACCAAAAGCACATTCCAAGGCGGCACCGTAGCCTTGTGCACAGGGCGAAGACGGCGCACGCCAGTCAGAAAGCGCGTAACCAGGGGATGTCCATAAACCTCATCACACGGAAACCACACTTTGAGAGTGGATGCCGCTAGACCGTCCTCATGATCACACAGGTTTGGAGAAACTCTGGAGAATCATCTCAACCGAGCAGGACTCGGGAGCGATGTCCTTCTCTCCACACCAGCGCATAAAAGCGTCCCACTTGCCAAAGTCAACCGTAGTAGTGGACGCAACGCGTGCACTCTGAATAGTGCTGACCACAGCCAGAGGGAGTCCTCTACCAGACAATCTCCACCGTTCAAGAGCCAGGCCAACAGCGGCCGCCCAAGAACCGGAGGCATGCAAATCAAGCCCTCCGCCTGGGGCAGCGCGTTCGGCCACTGAGGGATGAACCACAGTTTCACAGACGTCATGGCCATCACCTCCGCATGCCATCTTGCCCAGTACCGGTCCGGCGCTATCAGTATCACTTCGACCCTTCGACCGCACTCTGGCTAACAATGGTAGGATTAGTTCCACTGGTGGGAAGGTATACAGCAGCACCTTTGGCCAGGGGGCATGCACGAACGTGTCCACACCCAGCAGAGGCTGGTCCTGCTAACTCTGAGAACGAGAAGGGATAATTTGCGTTCTCTCTCGAAGCGAAGAGATCCACCTCGAAGAGATCCACCCCTTCCGAACCGAGCCCAGAGCTGAGCCACAATCCGAGGATGTAGGCTCCACTCGCCCGGATGAGACCCCCCTTGGGACATCAAGTCCGCCCCGACATTCAGGCAGCCGACAATGTGCTGTGCCGTCAGAGACCGGAGGTTGACATGAGCCCATCGCCACAGGGCCACTGCCAATCGTTGAAGCGCCGGTGACCGAACTCCTCCTTGCTGGTGGATGTAAGCTACTGTGGTCTGGTTGTCTGACCGCACCAGCACATTTTGCCCCCTTACCAGGTGGGGCAGGGGCGAGCAGCTGGACCCTATTGAACATAGACATTTTCCCTGCCTCGAACAGTTGAGTCCAGCAGTTGTCACGTCTGCTGTAAAAACCAAGAGAAGACACCACAGCTCGAACCATCAAAGTTTTCAGATGGGGCAGTAGCTAATACCTGGAACCATCGTACTCACAACACCCCCCCCCTCCTCCTCCATGCCAAGGACCTACAACACGGCTCTGCCATTTGTAGCTAGACTAGCCACAACACGAGATGCAGACTGTACAACCAAAATAACAATTGGCTGTATTTTTATTGTCGCCTTAATGGAAACGTCCTGACCGTCGCTCTTAAAAGACCATGGGGGGCAAGGCAAGACAGTCACGCATCTCGGCGCACCGTGGTTAGGTGTGTCA
>NW_028175942.1:22500-42500 GCF_949987555.1 Borostomias antarcticus
AGGGTGGTGATTAGTAATGCTTCTGACCGCAAACTTTGACTTTTTGAGCTCTAAATAATTCCGAGAAGAATTAGGCCTCTGAACAAGTGAATTATTTATGAAAAACAGAAGAAGTTTAATCAAGCAGCCCATCTGAGCCAGCCTACGGGGAGGGAGGGAAGGAGAGGTAGGCGGTCGGAGGGAGGGAGCCAGGGATTGAAGAGGACAGGGGGACACTGGAGACTTGGGCCTATATGATCATTCCAGCACGGCATGCAGAATTTTAAGAACTCAGTATACAAATATATAAATATATAGCACTGAGCCTGTCTAGAGCCTGTCCCCTGGCCTGTCTAGAGCCTGTCCCCTGGCCTGTCTAGAGCCTGTCCCCTGGCCTGTCTAGAGCCCGTCCCCTGGCCTGTCTAGAGCCCGTCCCCTGGCCTGTCTAGAGCCCGTCCCCTGGCCTGTCTAGAGCCCGTCCCCTGGCCTGTCCCCTGGCCTGTCTAGAGCCTGTCCCCTGGCCTGTCTAGAGCCCGTCCCCTGGCCTGTCTAGAGCCTGTCCCCTGGCCTGTCTAGAGCCTGTCCCCTGGCCTGTCTAGAGCCTGTCCCCTGGCCTGTCCCCTGGCCTGTCTAGAGCCTGTCCCCTGGCCTGTCTAGAGCCTGTCCCCTGGCCTGTCTAGAGCCTGTCCCCTGGCCTGTCTAGAGCCTGTCCCCTGGCCTGTCTAGAGCCTGTCCCCTGGCCTGTCTAGAGCCTGTCCCCTGGCCTGTCTAGAGCCCATCCCCTGGCCTGTCTAGAGCCCGTCCCCTGGCCTGTCTAGAGCCCGTCCCCTGGCCTGTCTAGAGCCTGTCCCCTGGCCTGTCTAGAGCCCGTCCCCTGGCCTGTCTAGAGCCTGTCCCCTGGCCTGTCTAGAGCCTGTCCCCTGGCCTGTCCCCTGGCCTGTCTAGAGCCTGTCCCCTGGCCTGTCTAGAGCCTGTCCCCTGGCCTGTCTAGAGCCCGTCCCCTGGCCTGTCTAGAGCCTGTCCCCTGGCCTGTCTAGAGCCCGTCCCCTGGCCTGTCTAGAGCCTGTCCCCTGGCCTGTCTAGAGCCTGTCCCCTGGCCTGTCCCCTGGCCTGTCTAGAGCCCGTCCCCTGGCCTGTCTAGAGCCTGTCCCCTGGCCTGTCTAGAGCCTGTCCCCTGGCCTGTCCCCTGGCCTGTCTAGAGCCCGTCCCCTGGCCTGTCTAGAGCCTGTCCCCTGGCCTGTCTTTGACAGAACCGAAGACGCGGTACCGGTCCAGCTGCCGTTCTGAGGGTGAGCCCCGCCTGTTGTGGCGCCGCCACCGCCCCGCCCCGCACTCCGCCGGTGACTGAGACGTGTGTCCCGCTGACCGAGTCGTCTCTCTCCCTGATCGCGTTACCGGCTCTCAGCGCCGTCACACTTATTACCTGCTAATGGCCGCGGCTGTTAGGCTGTTAACGGAGAGGCCGAATGCACTCGTTACGGCCCAGATGCCATCAGGTGTCTCAAGGTTAACGACCGCATTAATTGATTGGCGAGATGGAGGAGGACGACAGGGGGAGCGGAGGAGGAGGTTTGTGCGATGATCCTTCCTGTTGTTTCATCTGTGAGTTTGTGCGTGCGTGTGCGCGTGAAGTGTGCCTGTGTGTGTGTGTGTGTGTGTGTGTGTGCCTGTGTGTGTGTGTGTGTGTGTGTGTATGAAGGCTACAGCATCTCTCTGAAGACTGGTCTCACAGCAAGAGATGGTGCAGATATACAGTACTGAGCAGGCGAAGAATTGGTATTCCGATTCTAGGAGATACATACTGCTGTACGCACAGTGTGTACTGTGCTAGTACGCACATTAGGGATGTTTATTGGGCCGCAGTCTTGCTGTGCATACTAAGCTCATTGGCTAGATAACAGAATCCAGGCACAACAAGCAGAACTCGGAGAACGCTGATAGGAATGCGATAACATCTCTCCCTCTGTCTGAGAGCGGGAGGCTGGCGAATGGAACATGATATGAACACGAGGTGAGGTGAAAGTCAACCACACAGACAGCGGAAGAGGGGAGAATAAGAGAGGAGAGTGTTAGAAGGGGAGACAGAGATGGAGTGATGCAGTGATGGATGTACAGTAGAGTTCCAGATATGGACAGAGAGAGAGAGAGAGAGAGAGAGAGAGAGAGAGAGAGACAGAGAGAGAGACAGAGAGAGAGACAGAGAGGCAAATGGAGATGGATAGATTGAAACGGAGATGAATAGGGTAGATGGTGAGATGCTGAGATGCGTTTCTTTCTCCTCTGCTATTAAACACTTATGACAAACTCATGGCTAATATATTAACACAGTTATCCTTCCACATCAATAATGTATGCAGCATCAAAAATTCAATCGGGTAGACTGTGCCATTATTCAGCCGAGTCAAAGGACAGCAATGCACTTGAATAAGTAAGGAGTTTAAGAACCTGCTCCCAGGACCCACAGTTATTCCAAACCCCCGGGTCTAAATGATTGAATTGATGAATTAATAAAAAAACGGAGAAGAAGGATGGCTTCCCAAAACCTCAGAGTCACATTTGGGGGAGTTAACTGTCGATTGATGGCTGTGACTGACAGACAGGACAGCACACTCGAACCCGCAGCCACCCATGCATTTTCTGTCCGGGTTGGAAGTCATCGTGTTTCCTGGACCTCCCTGGTTACCTGAACCTCCCTGGCGGCGCTGGCGTGTTCCGTTCTGTAGCCTCCAGTGAAATTGTGCACCTGGCTTGGGGCAATAAGTCTGAACGAGATTGGATATGGAGATGGAGAGGAGGGAGCGCAGCCCAAATAGTTTCTGCTGATGTTGTAGAAATCCTCACAGCGTAGAGCCCGGGACACTGTCGGTATTATAAATACACACCCACGTACGCGTGCACGCGCACACACACACACACACACACACACACACACACACACACACACACACACACACACACATACTATCGCACAGTATAACCTTGATATCCTGGCGGAGATTGGGAAGTGTGGTAAATGCATTGCATGATATCATATTTTATAAATGATGCTCCAAAGCTTCTCTCTCGAGGGTTTAGAGCTCAATATTAAAGATGGGCTCCAAGCCAGAAAACACACCGCAGTTCTACCCAGGCACAAGGGAAGAACGCTGGTGGCAGGTTTTCTGTTTAACGGTATAAATAAGACAGTGCTGACACTGATGTAACATGGCATTCAGTACCAGCATGTGAATTAATACTATGAGATCTCTCTGTCTCTCACTGAATTAGACAGGTGTTAGCTACTGTAGCATCATCACACAGTCAGATTGCTACATCCCACATCATCAGATAAGTGTTCTAGCTAGCTATGTCCTAGATCATCACACAGTGGGTAAGATTGCTAAAGCCCACATCATCAGGCAAGTGTTAAGCCTAATTTATGCTTCTTGAAAAGTGTCGCACGACAAATGCCGCTTGACAAAAACAAAAGTGTTGCTCGACATGTAGCATTCATGCTTCGGGCGACACTTCGCGTCATCTCCATGGCAGCAATCAGCCGCGCGCTTGTCATTTTGTTGCGCGTTTGTTGTCATTCTGAGAGAAGCGGCTTTCTGAGGGAAAGAGTTTAATCTGAGGTAAAGAGGTTATTCAGAGTGCGGTTTTCATTGTGGTTTGTTTTCATTCTGATCGGGAAAGATGGCTGTACCGGTGTACCGGAATATGATATATGTGTAGATGGGGATATCTCCTCACAAGCTCGGAGAGCCGTTCTTCTACTCCTTCCATGACAGCCAAATGTCTATTGACAGCCAAAACTAAAACAAGGCTGCGGAACAAGCATTTCCATGGCAATGCACAAGCCTTTTATTTAGCTATCCAAACACACTTGAGCGACAATATGTGACGTAGTCAGCGACATTAGAAAAATCAGTTGGTGCGTGACAGCCCTCTGCGACATTTGTTTGCACAAAAAAGTGTCGGCCATGACGTCAAAAGTGTTTTAAATGTGTCGCTCGACGAATAAATTGCATAAATTGGGCTTTAGCTAGCTACATCCCCCTGTACATCATCACACAGGGGCTAACTAGCTACATCCCCCTGTACATCATCACACAGGGGCTAACTAGCTACATCCCCCTGTACATCATCACACAGGGGCTAACTAGCTACATCCCCCTGTACATCTTCACACAGGGGCTAACTAGCTACATCCCCCTGTACATCATCACACAGGGGCTAACTAGCTACATCCCCCTGTACATCTTCACACAGGGGCTAACTAGCTACATCCCCCTGTACATCTTCACACAGGGGCTAACTAGCTACATCCCCCTGTACATCTTCACACAGGGGCTAGCTAGCTACATCCCCCTGTACATCATCACACAGGGGCTAACTAGCTACATCCCCCTGTACATCTTCACACAGGGGCTAGCTAGCTACATCCCCCTGTACATCTTCACACAGGGGCTAGCTAGCTACATCCTTTATCGTGACACAGGTGTCAGATAGTAACATCATCAGGCGAACGCTAGATATTCTCCACCGTTTCCCTCTCTCAGGCACCGTTCTGTTGGGGTCAGATCAGTGACATCACAGGGACACATACAGTAGAGGTAATGTATGGAAGCCCAGTGTTGTCAGCGCCTTGTCACTGTTCAGCACTGCTGCCATTTTGCTTGTCCCCCTGTGTCAAATATCTCCTCTGCTGCTCTAGCTCTGTTATGACTCACGCAGAGAGAGAGAGAGAGAGAGAGAGAGAGAGGGAAAGAGAGAGATGTGGAGAGGGATCGAAGGTAAAGAAGAGAGAGATGTTGAGGAAGAGAAGGAGAAATGGAAGAGAGGAGGAGAGGGAAAAAGAGAGAAAAGGGGGAGAATTTAATTGAAAGAGTGAGAGAGAGAGAGGGAGAGAGAGAGAGAGAGGGGGGGGGAAAGGGAGAGAACCAGATTAGGGGAGAAACTGTGGTGGGAAATCATTGACACTGACTTCGGGAGTGGAAACAAACAGTAATTAAGTCGTCTTGTAACCACTAATTAACTGTGCTCTTTACCAGGGCCTGTGGCTGTGGCTTTGTCAGGGGCTGGTCTCAACACCCACACTCAATCATCTCTTACACATGCCTCATACAGCACAGTACACACACGGCAACACACTAGCTAACACATACTGTGCCACATACCAACACACTGGCACATTGCCCAAATGTGTGCGCACAGACTCACATATGCACACACGCACACCCACGTATACACACAAACACACCCACACACACACACACACATACCCACACAGACACACGCAAATGTCAGGGCGAGTGCTGTTAAGGCCGAGGGGTTCCTGTTAGAGAAGACGGAGGCTGGTCTTTGTGCCAACAGCAGAGATCAATAAGGTTTATCACCCTCCTTCACACCGCCTGGCACAGCAACGCTGACCTCTCGCAAATGTGCTTGAGACGGAAGTGAAAGACTTAACACCGCACCAGCAGGGTGGGGGGGACGGAGGAAGGACAGACAGACAGACAGACAGACAGACAGACAGACAGACAGACAGACAGACAGACAGACGAGAGGGAGGGAGGAGGCTAGGCAGATGGGGGGGGGGGACGGGACGGGAGGATGAGTGGGAGGTAGAGAGAGAGAGATAGACAGGGGTAATGAAGAGAAAGAGAGCAAGAGAGGTAGAGAGAGATGGGAGGACGGAGAGAGACATGGGAGGATTAGAGACGAGAAGATGGAGAGAGATGGGAGGAAGAGAGAGTGAGAGAGATCGGAGGGCGATGAAGCAGACTGGGTGAAGGGTGGGGTCTGGTTTTCGCTGACCGAGGCCCCCGCAGCGCTGCCGCGGGGGTGGTCGCCCGGCTGGTGGCCAGGATACGTGATGATGAAGGCGATTGAGCTTGGCGGGGGGGTGCAGCAGAGTTTCCGCAGCTGAGTTTTTTGCTGTGCTGCGGTTTATACACGTATACTTCCTGTCGAGGCCGAGGCTGCTGCTGCTGCTACTGCTGCTGCGAGACAGGGCTCATGGTCCAGAGGTCAGGGATGATGGTTCAGGGATGAGGTCAGGGGTCATGGTACAGAGGTCAGGGATGATGCAGGACCAGCCATGCACCCCACTCAAGAAAATCAGTTTTATCTCTTCTTACTGCTTCATCAGAGGCGTACAATGCAAATGAAGGACCTGTTTCAAAAGGTTAATCAACCAACAAATAAACAAACAAACAAACAAACGAACGTATGAGACAGCAGGACGGCTGAACATATCCATCCTTTGTACAGCGTATCGACTATTTCCAGTAAAAGAAAAGAAAAGGGAAACCGCCCACGAGGCCGCGACCCAACCAAAACGGCTCCGCGACCCACCTTTGGGTCGCGACCCACCAGTTGAGAAATGCTGGCGTAGATCAACTGCGGATCCGAGCAGGGCACCGGCAGGAAGCGCTGACAGGAAGGACCCCCTCCACTACATAAAGTGTCCTGTTAGGGGTCAGTTGACCTCCACTGTTTGTCTAAGCAGATGTGAAAGTGAGACAGAGGATAAACTCGATATCATCACAGATCATCTCTGTCCCATGTGAAGTGGATGGCCTGTGATGACTCTATAGGAGGAGATCGGGTTTAAACGGGATCTCTGATCTCACAGAGTATTAGAGTGCTGCAGTCTAAATCTCTGAATGATAATACGTTTCTATGCACAGAACACGGCGGCTCCAGACCATGGCAAGGAGACAGACTGATGAGTGCAGAACGAGGTGCATTAGGGACTGAGTCAGAGGGAAAGTGGCAAGCATTCAGTGTCTGTCCACGAAGAAACCCAGACCGGCGTTTTAACTAATCTCAGAGCTGTTGGGCACCAGGGAATACTTTGCTTACCAAAAAGTGGCTTTGTTCACACAGGCACTCTAGATAGGCATCAGCAGGGTGTAAAGTGGTCTGACAGTTCTGGGGATGAGGTGTCCAGGGGCTCACACCAGAACAGGGAGAAATCGTTTTTAGAAGAAGAGAGAGGGGCATGGAGAGACCTGGGGCCTCATTTATCAAAGAGCGTGTAAATTCTGGTGTAAAAGAGGGCGTACGACGAAAACGCGGAAAATGCACAATGTAGCGTACGACGAGAATATTTACACGCTTTTCGGATCTATCAAAAAGGTCGTACGCCCTTTTCTGCACGAGAAATCCGAGACGGGCGGAGAATAGAGTGTACGCGCACGCGCCCCGTGTTCCGCCCTCTCCACGCCCAAATCCAACCATATATGGTCAAAACTATGACAGCGTGTCGGGGATACCCCGGAAGGACATAATATAGCGTGGAGCATTAGGACAGACAAACGCGGAAAGAAGAGAAACTTTTCGGAGACGGAGGTGCCTGTGCTTGTTGGTGAGGTCCACGCGAGGAAAGAAAATCATCTTCGGAAGGTAAGCTATTTGTACGAGCCTACATTTGTCTGATTGCTCCTAGTTTAGGTAGCCTACTGTATGTTCGTGCATCCTGTATGTGGCGTAGGCTACACGGACATGCTGTATTATGTGTGAGGAAAGCAAACATTCCACACATTCTGTGGTAGGCTATGATTGATTTAGGACCAAAAACAGGGAACGATAACACAGATGACCACTTCATAATGTTAGACCACATGAAACATTTTCCCCTCTGGGAAATGTAGACTCTCATCTAAATCACCCGGTAAATCACACTTAAGCATTTATTTGGCTGCCAACAGAAAAACATATCAATTGAATATGGCTACACAATGAAATGTTTCATGCATAATCAAGTTAACAGACAAACTCAAAGAAAATGACTGAAATTGTTTCTCCAGACTCTGACGTGGGGTGGGACTCAGAGGAGGGGGAGTCTGCAGTGGTCCTTGACCTGACGGTCGTGCCCCCGCCGGTTGCAGCCTCTACATCCAGCGCCACAACCTCCAGTGCCTCCACCTCCAGCGCACCGGCCTCCACCTCCAGTGCCATCTCCAGCGCCTCCGTCTCCGTCTCCACCGCCCACGCCTCCACCTCCGGCTGCCAGCGTCCCTGCCTCAAGGTTCCCTGAGGGCTGGGCTTCCTATCAGATGCTGTGCTGGAGGCTCATGACCATAGAGGCCCAGAGGGAAATGGCAGAAGGGATTGGGGCAGTTGTGGGGCAGTTGTGCAGCAGTTGGTGGAGGTCACCACACTACACCACCAGAGCCAACAGGACATCCTCACTGCACTTCATTCCCTCACACATGCTGTCACGGACCTCACACTGTCACTCACTACCACACTCACGGACCTCACACATTCACTGACAAACGCACTCACACACCTCACACAGTCACCCACCAACAGACAATAAAATGGTAGAAATGTGAACCTTACTTGTTTGTGTCTTCATAGCTGGCGCATGACCTCAGTGTGGGCCCTTTGGCCCCGCTGGTAAACCTCATGACGGGGAGGGGGCTGAGGGCTTGGGTCCTCATTTTGTGGTGGGGTCTTGACTGGTTCTCATTCTTATCAGCTTTGAATATACATCTTGGCAAACATAACAGAATGATGTACAAGGAGGGGACAGATACCTAGTGAAAGTACTATTGGTTGCTAGTAAAAAGACAATAATGAGGGCTTGGTATAAGGTGGAACCCCCAACCAAGGAGCAGTGGTGGGTGTTGTGGAGGAGATTTATGAGATTTATTTATGCATTGAGGATGCAGGAAGGAAAGTTTGAAGGGAGATGGGAAAAATGGATGGATTATAGAAGGAAGTGTGATGATACCACTAGTATTAAAATAGTCATATTTGAGTAAGAAAAAAAAGCTGCATGGATGGAAGTACCCATTAGCTGTTATTGTAAGTTTTTATGTTTTATGGTATTGTCGTTGTATGGATGGAAAATGCTAATAAAGATTAAAGTAAAAAAGACAAAGAATATGTATCTTGGCTATGCACACACCAAGCCAGCCGTCACGCGCAGCGCCTGCCTCCAGTCTAGCCCCTACCCTGCTGTGCGCCAGGATGAATGAGTCATGCGTGGAGCCAGGCCACCGTGCCACTACACTTGTGATGAGCATGTCGGCGTCACATATGATTTGGGTATTTATAGTGTGCACATTTTAGCGATTCACATAGACGTATTCATTCACTGATGGTGTCCTTATGTGGGTGCAGTCGCCATCGCCGTCACCTCTTTGGAGTTCTATCTCGGGCCAGTAGGCCGAGTAGCGCCGGATTCATTTAGGCTCGCATTACGCACAGGAGGACTGTCATTTATATGCTTACCAAAGAGCAAACAGGTCCACATGATCACATATTAATGACAATCTAATTGGTCAATTATTGCCGTTTGATGGAGTGCCTGCATTAGGTGTGTGACATATAGCGCGGAAAGGTTTGGGACAGCGCATAGGTTCCGTGTTGGGGAACAAATCCATATCGGAGCATGAATGAGCCGGTTAGAGGACACGTCTAATCTTGCATTGCGATATATGTTTGTGCTGAATTGGCCTAGTAGCCTACATGATTGTGCGTTCATGAACTGTCGCTCTTATTCTCTCCATCAAACATAGTAATTCACCGACGCACCACCTGCGTCGCCAGTTCCCCCTGTGTTCAAGAAGGGCGTAGAACACCGTGTAAATCGGTACGCCAACTGGAGAGGTGTCCTACAAAAGCGCGGAGAAAGGCGACTAAATTTTCGCCCTTACGGCTTGATAAATCGCAATGTGGGGGGGGCAAATGGCGTACGCCTGAACTCGCGAAAAAGACCGTGTAAAAGAAGGCGTACCTCAATGATAAATGAGGCCCCAGGGCGAGAGATATAAAATGGTAGTTCAAGTGGCTATGATTTTGTGCGGCTGCACTGTCAACATCGATTCAACACATCAAAGTTTGGGTTTACAAACATTTCTGTGGTACTACAGTATTTTCACATTGTCAGTGATCTTTTTGGATGCGTAGGCTGCTGAATGCACAAGCTGTCTCTTTCCATATCTTAATCTGATCAGCAGGAGAGAGAAAAAAAACAGGATGGAGAGAGGGAGAGAGACTTGTTTCACAAATGCGTGATGGCTCCCGGGCCATTAGTCCCAGTCCTGCCAGGCGGGTTCAGACTAACAGTGATCCCTCTGGTCTCTGATCACAGACGTCAGCTGTCAGCCGGGATCAGGGGGCTGGCGAGGCTGTAGCAGTGCCCACAGCGGCGACACAGACCGTAGATGAGCCGTTTAAGATAAACCCCAATTATAACAGAGCTATCAACACCCCTTGACGGTTAGACCGTCACCTGTCGCTATTAGAGATGCCAGGCCCTCTGGCATCCTGGGAAAATAATTACATTCTTCCAGCGTCACAATTGCTGCTGCTAAAAGGGGCCTGTCTTTGCTGTTAGCCAAGCACTCTCTCTCCCTCTCTCTTTCTCTCTTCCTATCTCTCTCTCTCTCTCTCTCTCCTCTCTCACTTACTGTAGGTTCCCTAGACACTAATGAAATTCGTCGTGTTGTCTCTCACTTTGGAAGTTGGCTGGTCGCAGTTCGCTCAGTATGTCAGGAAATCTAAGAACGCATTCTCCGTTGGGGATAGTGTGTGAGTTACAGTAGTAAGGGCCTTAGACAGCTAGGCAGTTTCAGGACAGTAAGCTAGTCATTTTCAGGTCTTATCTTCTTGCGCTTAAAACAGGCCTTGCAAAAAAAAAAAGGATCTACTTCAGTTTCCTGTTTGTCCTAAATCAAAACCTAACATCAAAGAGGAAACCATCATCTCACTGACATGTCTACCTGGCCATAAATATTGTGGCGTGTTTGAATAAAGAAGCTGGAGAGAGAATGAGAGAGAGAGAGAGAGAGAGAGAGAGAGAGAGATGGGGGTGAGATGAGAGAGACTCATTATACAGTTCCATCTGGATAAACATAGTAAGTAATCGTTCTGTCAATCACAATCAGTGATGTTGTTTAGCAACCGCTAACTACTCGCTGCATGGTTTACTCTGAGGGTCACTCTCATGTCTTTCCCATTCACATATTTGTTTGTTTGGAAAGGACAACAAACAGTTTAAAACGCGCCAATCAAGTTTTATACAGTAAATACAACAATACAACAACACACCATGGCCTCGTTTCCCGATAAAAAACCTTCTTAAGGAACCCTTCTTAAGCAACCCTTTGTATGGGAGTTAAGAAGTACTTTGGAGTTAAGTGCTTCTTAGCTCGTTCCGGAAACCCTGCCAATATCACACAAGACATGACGAGACAACGCAGGCCCAAATCCACAAAGAATGGATTACTCCCGCTGATAGCCCTGGAGAGCCCGGGCATGTCAGCCCCTTATGTGTTGCACTTACAACCAGCTGAATGCCATTTGTTCTTGTATATACTGTAGATACAAGATCTTGAATATAGTCAGATCTTTCCCCAGTGTTTCAAGCTTTTCTCCATATTTCAGCACACAGATTGGATCATAATGAAAACGACAGACCACACTTTTTTTGCAGAAAATATCAGTTCTGTTTGTTTCTGTGCATCGCAGCTAGCTGAACTTATTTTAAAATCCCCCTCTCTATATATTTTGCCCTTAATATCAGCCAATATCAATTCAATATCATTCAAAATTCCCAAGTTCTGAGGAGAGACAGAAGGAGAGAGTGCACGCTGACTGCTGGAGTTAATACCTAGTTAATATATTTGCACCTCTCTAACCGCGTGTGGCAGTTAGCTCATGGTCTTTGTGGATGAGACGCAAGGCTGATTTGGGGCAATTTTGCACTGAAGTACCTAATTTACATACACTCAAATGAGCTTGGAGCAGCCGTGGTGCTATTTGCTCGGTGCAGTTTGCAATACTTTTCACCCTTTGCGTGTGCTTTGTGGATTGGATGCTATTTTTTTTGTCTCATTTGCACGGGTTTTGCCGCTGTAAAAGCCGTGCAATCCTTTTGTGGATTTGGCCCAGAGTGTGTGTTTTTTTTTAAGTGCTTGAATCCAGTAGCTCCCTGCTTGGTGACTGGTGGCCTCCGTGGAGACTGCAGACACGGCTGCCTCTCCCTCACAGAGCCCAGGGAGCACGTCCATGCTGACAGGGAGGGGTACAGCTATAGCCTTGTGAGATAATTCTGATCTAGCGAGCTCACTTTCCGCTTCGCTCCGCAGATCCATCTGGCCTTCCCCCTATCTCGAACGATTTCAGCGGGCAGGTGTACTTGCCTTGACAGACTTATACCTTCGGCCAATCAGCGTAGAAACTCCGCTAGTGCATACTCTTGTTATTGCTGAATTCTTGTTATTGAATCTATATCTGCAATAACTGCACTTATGGCTGTGTTAATTCTATTAACGTTTACGTTACTGCTCCTTGGCGTCAGGAGACTGTTTTTCCGGCGGCCTGTATTTCGACTACGGGGACCAATCAGGGGCCACTTTCTACTAGGGGGGCAGAACAGCAGTCAAAGCACAGTCCCTGATTTGCCTGGTGAAAACTTAATCGGAGAGAAATCATTCGAGATAGGGGGAAGTCCAGACAGACTTTAGAGAGAAACTAAAAGCGAACTCGAGGCTAGAGTACAACGTTCTCCTCCGTGTGCTCTTGGCCCAAGACAATTCTTTAGAAACCGTCTGTTTCTCAGAACAAAGTGTTCTGGATTCCCCGAACGTCTGGCTCTCGTGCCCCACCTCCTCTCTCTCATCCCACTCACCCTCTGTCTCTCTCAAAAAGACAGCGCTTGTCGCTGAGTCTCTCCATCTGTCGAGATAATATGCCATTTCTCTGAGGTGTGTGTTCAGAACGGGATGGCTGTCATGGAGGTTCTAGAGTGTTCTTTAAGCTTTATTCCCTTCGGTGCGTGGGCTTCTTTTGTCATCCGTATTTACCACAGAAACCACATATTGCCGCTGAGATTGCGATCCGCCTACGTGCTCCCGGTGGGATGGGGAAGAGTCTGCTTTCATAACCTTGTCATCAACGAACCACAGCGAAGGTGTTTAACCCTATCCCCCCCCCCCCCATCTTCTCCTCTCTCCTCACCCCCTCCTCTCCTCTCCTGCCCATATAGCTGTTTTACTGTCTTGTAACAAGACAGTCAGATGAGTTTTCTGGACTCATGAAAAGGACGCCTTGAACCTGACGTGAACGCGGTCCGTCAGGGTGCCCGGGGGAGCGCGGAGCGAGAACAAGGCTTAAATGGACAGAGCATGCTCTGGTTCCTCGTACCCAGTCTCTCAGTTTAATCCGTTATCTCTCATGGGGAGACGTGTTAGGGAGGTGAGATATTACACCCCTCCTTACTTGATGGTTTAAGAGGGGACACCCGCCTTTTAAAGCCCGCTGGGAATTCCACCTCTTGGACGAACGGAGGGGGCGGCAATGCAGCTGGCTCTGGGGTCCGGTCCCCACAGCTAAGCACGTATCACCCAATATCACTCAGCCTGCTCTGCACACACACTTCAAACGTCCTGATAGGGATTGACGGCCCTGTGCAGCAGAAAAGCCTGGACGTGTCCCAGTTTATCATCGTTGATCGGCGGGAGCTTCAAACAGACGCCGTGGAGATGAGGCGTCTCTCCTGGTCTGATGATGGTCTGCTCAGGAGACCCGCGGGGGACCGAGAGAGAGACCGTCGGTAGAGACCGCCCTCGCCTCTCTCCTCCCTCGCTCCACTGTCACGCTCGCTTTAGAGACCCGAGCGGAGTAGAGAGGTGAGCATTTGCGTGTGTGGTCAGTCGTCAGGTGTCGAAATGAGTACAACCCCATGCTGGTCAGACTCGGACACTATCAGCATCAACGTCTGCTACACTGTTCCAAGGTCAGCGGCCCTGTCATACCCCATCCCAAACACAAGCACACGGTCACACACACACACTACACAAATTCAGCCTGATTCTGGGCCGATTTTTTGTCGCCGACAAAGTGTCCAGTGTCGGGCCCGAATATGAACGTTGCGAACAACAGAACGCCTTGTAGTGTGATATAATTGAAGATCAGCGATTTGGCATCTGGAAAGCCCAACGACACCCCGACGAAAAATCTAGCCTGTCAGAATTGTTTCCAGCCCGGTGTGAAGGATACATTTGATTTGTATATCTAAATAGAAATAATGAGCAAGAGTTTTGCAGAGGTTCGATCAAAAGTTCAAAAACTGGTTTCTTTATTTCCAAACATACAGTTGCAACAGGATTCTCTGGAAGGAAACACAAAGTCACTGCCAAGAACAAAATAATATCTTGAGCACAACCTTATACTCAAAACTATATGACTTTCTAACCGGACACAGAAGCTGATAGGCCAACACATCATTTAGACTTTTGACTGTTTAGAGGAGAGATTTCAGAACAGCACGTGATCAACATGGTGGAATAGTACAGAAGTTCTCTGGAATATCAATTCCAAACTGCAAACAACAGGAGTTAGGTGCACTCACACGCTTGCGTTTGATGCGTCAACATTGACGGATGCCATTCACTTTCGCTGCCGCACGCAACAACAACCAATCACATTGTCCAAAACTGCGCTCGCAACAACCAGTATATTCTCCGAACCTGCTAGCGCGCACTATTTTGAAAACCCACCCGGCTTTTCGTTCAGTGCTGTCATGGATGCTAATCTGGTCGAACGTGTGGCGATCGTTTATGCATTGTGGTTGAGGCAACGTGAACGTGGTGCCCGCAGGTATTGGGTACATCCTATCCTGAAAACAAACAATTCAAACAGCGATTTTCCTCCTTCTTGGTATCGAAAAATGTGAAAATCCCGCCTTGCGATGACGTCTTTCTCCGTCAAGACATGGGGGGGGGGGGCCCCGGGGGGGCTCACACGCTTGCGTTTGATGCGTCAACTTTGAGGGATGCCATTTACTTTCAATGGCTGCAGCCGAATGGCATTCTGGTTCCGTTGTTGTCCCGGTACGTTGCGTTGCCTGCGTTGCTAGCGTCGAAAGTTAAAACATTTTCAACTTTCAGATGCGTTGCCGGAGCTGCCGACCAATCAGATGTCTTGACGGAGAAAGACGTCATCGCAAGGCGGGATTTTCACATTTTTCGATACCAAGAAGGAGGACAATCGCTGTTTGAATTGTTTGTTTTCAGGATAGGATGTACCCAATACCTGCGGGCACCACGTTCACGTTGCCTCAACCACAATGCATAAACGATCGCCACACGTTCGACCAGATTAGCATCCATGACAGCACTAAACGAAAAGCCGGGTGGGTTTTCAAAATAGTGCGCGCTAGCAGGTTCGGAGAATATACTGGTTGTTGCGAGCGCAGTTTTGGACAATGTGATTGGTTGTTGTTGCGTGCGGCAGCGAAAGTGAATGGCATCCGTCAATGTTGACGCATCAAACGCAAGCGTGTGAGTGCACTACACGCGACGCGAGCAACAGAACGCGACAACGCATGCTTGCTGTCCTAACTGAAACCGTTAAATTTCCTGTTCTGTTAGGTCATTTGTCTATATTTCTAACTGAAGACAGTTAAAGAACGAACGCCTGTCAACGCGAGCGACAGGAGGAAAATAGGAACAGGGCGAGCGTCAAAAGGGCAGTTAAAACGTCGCGCCGCTTAGCACTGCGTCGCTCGCGTCCAGTTAGGACATAACAATAGAAAACAAAGCAATGGAACACATTTTGTCGCTGACGCTCGCTCGCGTCGCGTGTAGTTAGGACACGGTGTTAGTAGTGTGCATCCTGCTATATACCTTATCTTAGCTCTGAGAATGCCTGAAGCAGGAGTTTCTCAAAAACATTAAAACAAGTAGGAAAAAAAGAACAGGAGTCAGCTGCTTATATGTTAGCTCATCTGTGTCTCTGGATAGCAATATTTTCCATAACACTAGTCCTGCGACCATGCCTACGACGTACCTTGATGTTGAGCAAGGATGACAGTGTTCTTTACATGTTAGCACATCCGTTACCTCAAGTTCTCCTTGAAGGATAGACAGCCCATACTGTCCTCTTCGTGACACCCAGGAATGGTTCCACAATCATTTTTTCTTCATTTTATTTTTTATTTTTGTGCGTGGCTACACGCAGCAGAGACAGCAAATGTTGGGCTGTCAACCCCTCCTACCCGTTGTTGACCAGCAAAATGCCCCGTTGTTGATCTACAAAATGCTCCGTTGTTGACCTGCATTTCTATGTTACCACCACAAGAGGCAGTGGTCCCAGAACACCAAAATAAAACCACTATGACATCGCACACTTTCCAGATCTGTGGTGGTGCAGTGGTTGAGTACCTGACTCCTGGGCCATGCCAAAGGTTAGGAATTCAAGCCCCAGTGTGGGGAATGTTTTTTCGTCACTAGATGTTAAAGAAGCTATGTAAAAATGTGGTTACCTGGTGGTGCTATGTCAGTTACTGAATTTATGTGCAGTAATTGAACATTTGAAATACATTTGAAATATGTTTTGAAATAAGACCTAGTGTATAGGTGTCTCAGTAATTACCCATTATATATTCGGCTAATACTTTGCATGTATTTACCAGGTAAATGTTTTGTTTTTTCAGACGGATGGGAGAGATCCCATGGGAACAAAATGTAGCCTACAGTAAATGTACAGTCTGTTTTGCAGATTAATTAACTGTGTCACCGTCCCGACTATACCCCAAACCTCCACACGTTCATCCTTTCACTCCAACCTGTTCCCAGATAGCACACAGATATCGGTCCTCCATCGACTGAGAGCAAGCTGGTGCAAGGTGAATGCCAGGTGAACCTTGAATGCGATGTGTTAATGTACAGATGAAATAGGCACTTAAATGCTCATTGTTCTGGACCATTCAGACCTACAGCAATAAGCATGATGGCTGATCGAAACCGAAGCTACTACTATTCTGAATAGAACATAACAGCTGATGTTGTGTAGTGGTGCTAACTGCCCTGTCATTTGTTCTGGTTGTGTCATTTAAATAATATGGTATTCTTATACCAATATGGCTCTCCTTCTCTTCGTGCATCAAGTGTCCCAACTGTTATTATTTCCAAGTTGATAACTATTAACTAGGCTATATCCATTAAGATATGCCTACCATGGGCTATAGCTCAAACTCTTAAATCACCTGTTTGATTTTTATAATGTGAATTGAACACAGCCTTATAGTGTTTTTTTTATAATGTGAATTGGGTAACACTTTATTTTAGGGGGGCGAAACCAACGCTGTAATACTATTGGCTCGTATGATATCAACAGAGTGTCATTGTCGGGCCGTCAAAATTTCAGTATGTAATAATTTCAGACAAAATATATATTTTCATGGAAAAGCAATACTTTTACTCTGCAGCCTTCGCAAAGCCCTATGGATGTATTCTTTTTGAAAAAGTTCCAGCGGTTTAATGGCTGACGCCGGGGCCCCAGCGAGGAGGGAGTTGCAGTAGTCCATGCGAGAGATGACCAGGGCCTCGATGAGTACCTGCGCCGTTTCATCAGTGAGGAAAGCGCGAATCCTCCTGATGTTGTAGAGTATGAATCTGCAGGAGTGTGTGACTGATGTGACATGTGCGGAAAACGACAGTTGATCATCCAGGGTCACACCCAGATTCCTCGCAGTCCGAGTCGGGGTCACCACTGTGTCTTCAATGGTGATGGCCAGGTCCCGGTGCGGGCAGCCCTTCCCCGGGAGGAACAGCAGCTCAGTCTTGTCCAGATTGAGCTTGAGGTGACGTGTCGTCATCCTGTCCGAGATGTCAGCCAAGCATCCAGCTATGAGTGTCTCCACTTGTGTATCAGAAGGGGGAAATGACAGGACCAGTTGGGTGTCATCGGCATAGCAGTGATAGGAGAAGCCATGCGAGCGATTGACAGAGCCCAGAGATGTAGTGTAGAGGGAAAACAGGAGAGGACCCAGGACTGACCCTTGTGGAACCCCCGTAGTCAGACTATGCGGTTCCGACATCGACCCTCTCCATGTCACCTGGTAGGAGCGGCCCGTCACGTAGGATGCAAACAGGGAGAGTGCAGAGCCAGCGACCCCTTTCTCCTCGAGGGTGGAGAGGAGGATCTGGTGGTCTACCGTATCAAATGCTGCTGACAGGTCTAGGAGTATCAGGACAGAGGAGAGAGAGTTTGCTCTCGTGGCATGGAGTGACTCCGTCACTGCAAGGAGGGCGGTCTCTGTCGAGTGGCCAGCCTTGAACCCGGACTGGTGCGGGTTTAGGAGGTCGTTCTTTCCTCCATTTACCACTCGCTCAGTATGGCCAGGCCTACATTTATGTATTATTATTATTTATCCCTCCTCACATTGTGGTTAGTCGTTTTAACGAGGCAGATATAGCCTAGCTGTGGTACATATAGTTTCGGGAATCAAAAGATAATTCAAACTCAAAGATAGTGAAGGGGAGTCAGATAATGCCAGGGAGTCAGAATTCAACACATTCAAATAAAGCTTGAATACAGTGCTTATTCCATGACTGAAAATTTCTTTACCAGACTACCTGGACTTGCGCAATGATGCACATGGGCGTGAAAGACACTATACGATGATTGGTCGCGGTCATTCGTGTAGTGTTGCCAGTGTCCCGGCCATGACATGGCAAGAATTTATGGAACTGTTATCGCCTTATCTAACATGGTGACCATCGTGAAGGACAAAAATATTGTGTAGTCTGAACAGGGCATAGACGTCTTCCACAAAGTCAACAGTAGAACAAAGAATGATGGGAGGTATATACAGTACAGTATATCCTCCCGCCTAATTATCTAATCGACGGCCATTTTGAGAAAGAACTAAATTAATAGAATCAAAAACAAGCAATGGCACTTATCCACTTATCGCATTACTTTACATGCACTGTTTCCCACCTCTGCAAATATAACTCTTGTGTCATGTGGAGTCGCGGCTGAACCATGAGCTAGAGGTGTGTATGTGGGCATGTGTGTACGCGCTATACTGTGTCTAACATGTATTATGTATGAGTGTTCTCATGGCTCATATGTGTAGATGTATGCTAATATATACAGGGAAGAGAGGTGGCAGTCAAGAGACGCTTCATTCCTGTCTGCTCTGTAATCACACTTCTATTAGGATTCCAAGGCTGTGGGGCGGAGAGACATCTATTCGTTTAAATCCTGTATGTGTGTGTGTGTGTGTGTGTGTGTGTGTGTGTGTGTGTGTGTGTGTGTGTGTGCGTGTGCGTGTATGTGTGTGTTTGTGTGTGTGTGTCTGTGTCAGTTTTTGTGGGCGAATGTGTGTGTCTGTGTGTGTGTCTAATCGCTCCTTCGTGTGTGAGTGAGTGAGTGAGTGAGTGAGTGAGTGAGTGTGTGTGGGTGTGCATTTATTTATGACTGCAATCAACGAGACAGGAAGTCTTTTTAAGAAGGCATATTGAAGTGCCATCTGACGGGGTGACAGATCTGATACACATGCACCTTTTCCTTGATGAGGATTTTGATTGGGGGCAGAAATACACATGAAATGGTGGCCGTTCTGCGTGGGTTTGGGACTGAATGTGTGGCTCTTAAGGACAGCATTCTGGGAGGGAAGGTGGGTTGGGGGTGGGGGCGGCGGGTGGGGGACTCTGAAGTGGCGCTCGAATGTGTGTGTGTGTGTGTGTGTTCGCCACAAGTAGGCTTTAACATAGGAATGATGAGTGATTGCATGAGTGTTTATGAGGAGCGTGTGTGTAATGTGTGTGTTTGTGCGTGTGTGTGTGTTCTCTCTGTGGCAGCAACAAGGTGGGCAGTCACTTTCTAGGAGCTCTCCTGCTGTGATTAAAGTGTTTTAAGCTAAGATAAGTACTGGCTCGGCAATTAGATCTACGCATTTATATTTCTGTGGAACAGAGTTCAGCACTGTATGTGTGTTTATGCGGATTTGTTTTTTTCAGGGCATGGGTGTGAATAATGAATAATGATGGGGTTTCTCTGTGCATGCAGTTGTACTGTACTTGAGCTGATTAATGACAATAAATTTGAATGTAATCATATCTAATTCATCACTCTAATTCAGTCACTCACTAGCAACAAAGCTGTCTATTCAAGAATCCAAGAAAGAGTTCATTGTCAAATCAGACTTCTCATGTATATTATTCATGGAAAATTAGAATTGTGGAGGTTTTCCTTTTGTGTTAGCAGCAAAAACAGTTGTAGCA